>NC_071088.1:13792500-13927500 GCF_027358695.1 Spea bombifrons
ATGCTGATTCTGCCACAGGATGTTGCCATAATCGCAAGACTCCCCACTGAAAGCTGGGTCATGAAAGGCAGACCCAGTCTAATAGTACGGGTATATCACAGCCGGGCTGGCGATGACGAGGCGGCCCTGGCACATTAATCACACAATAGCACATCGGCATACCAGAGAACACTAGGGCATCTGCCTGGAGACTCCAGGTGAAGCGCAGCTTCTAGAGGTCTCCAGGTCACCACGGAGAAACTCCAGGTCGTGGCAGTGGTGTTGTGGCACGCCACATTCCCCGCCAACTTCCCCTCCAACCATGATGTTTTCCTGCATGCGGGGCCACCAATGCCAGCGGGACCCCCTACCCGCATTCCGAAGAAGGAAGGGTTCTGGGTAGCTGGAGCCTGGATGTTTTAGACACTCACCTTGTGTGGCGCACTTGGGCAGCGGCCCACCAGGCATTTTCCCAGGGTGCCCGATATATTTACAGACTTATTCATATTATTAAGTGTTTATTTTTTTCATTTATTTTTCACAGTTGAAAAGAGTCCCTTTTTTATTAAAAAGCAAGTTTCGTACTAATGAATGGGTACATCTGTGCCATCAAAAACAGTGAATACATGAAACCTCACACATTTTTGGAACATCATCAACAAGTGTGAAGATTGCAGCTGTGTCAGATCATGCGAACATATGAAATGTTTCAAGAAATGTTTTATAAATTGTGTTGCTTTGATAAGCGAGAACCAAGAGTCAATACGAATGTCGTATTTCATCTTCCTGTAAATAAACCTACGGTTACATTGAAAAAACAACATCCTATATTTTCTTTTTAATTCAGCGCACTAAATAAATCCATGTAACAGTGTTGACAGTTTAATAAAAACAGTATGTATGTAATAGAAACCCATGTTATGTGTGTACAATGGAAGAACTCACATTGACTTCCCATTCTCAGGATTCAAAAAGTTTTTCCTAAAATTTGGAGAATTTACTGCTCCAGTCTAGTAGGTTTCTTAGTTTTCAACCAAACGGTTCCTACGCCAATTGAGAGACAAAAGCAAAAACTATACGTAGCTTTGATAAATATAGCTACACTCAAAAGCCGTGAAGGTGATTGTTCTCCTTTAAACGATGTCATAAACCTACATATATATAAAGTACAAGATAATCGCAGATTGAAGGAGATTAGCACCGTGCTGAGGAGCATAACTGGAAGGAATAAGTATTTCTATATGTCTAATCGCTGATCCTTCTGTTTTCAATGTAATCCTGGAACAATCTCATTTAAAGCTTTTGTTCCCCTGCATGTAAATTGCCACAGTTTTTATAATTTTGTGGGATCCTTCTGTTAAATCCCAAGAATGACCAGATAATCCTATTAAAACCTTTGTTATCCTTATTTTTGGATTAAATGTTGGGTGTGTACACCCGATAAATTGGTATAAGATTACATGCACCTTTTATGTTTGTATCAGTGTGTAATTGTATTAGAGGTAATTTGAGTGAGGGATTATTTTATTTCAAATGAAGCTTGGTCTGTGGTGGCAAAATGTGGCAATTGTAACGTATCTAGTCAATTTCTGCTGCATGAACCGATCAACAATGGGCCATTTAACAAGACAAGAGAGCTCTGCCAACAATCTTAGTTTTATCACAAGAGTTTGGAATTATGTTAATTGATCTTTCTAAATGGTGAACCTTTTTATGTACAACATTGAATAATCACTGATTGCACACTATATATATATATATATATATATATATATATATATATATATATATATATATTTATTTATTTATTTATTTATTTATTTTTTTGAAAGCCCTTGAGATAGTTGTGGGCTACCTGGGTCTCAAGCAAGACAACTTGCATCCTGACAACCAATGGGGAATTGAGGTGGGACACTGGTCACACTGTCAAGAGAGGTGAGTAAACTATCAGCCAGGCCAACTATGCCTTGCCCTAGTATAATTTAACAAGTTAAATAATTCTGAAGCAGATTCTTCATAGATATCTCATGGGCGTTAAGTTCTGATGAATACTGCATGAGAAGACAATATTTTTTTTTATTGCAACCCAGGTTATCCATTAAAATGAAAAAGAACCCTGTAGGAGAGTATGAAATGTGTATCTTTGTGGAATGAGATGATGCAGCATTATAAACAAGAAAGCTACTATGCAGTAGATGAGTGGAAGATGACTCTGAATCAGAGCATGTGGGCACCATGATGATGTTTTAAAACATTGCCAAAGCGGTAGCAAAAAATAACATAGCATTGAGGGTTAACAGCTGAAAAGTTGCTTTTCTTGGTGACCAGAAAGTAAAAATATTTCATCACAGAGCTGAACAAGCCAAGAGGATCATATGATGCTGCACTCAACTATGCATTTTATGGTAGTGTAGGTAACGTTATTTAAACAGATGGCACCCAATGAATTTAGCATCTGTGTGTACAAGCTGCATAATGCCTATAAAAATGTGTCTGAGTAAATGTGAATCCCTTGATAACAGAATGTTAGGCAATTTAGCTGACTCATAATGAAGGTTAACACTAATTATTTGATAATCTTGCATATTGTACCCATTGTAATAGAACATCCTAATTTCATACAAAATATTAGGTTTATTAATGAATAATGCTGATCCGCCAACCAAGGGCCAGCTAAAACCTTCTTAAAACTTGACCAACTATATTGTGAGACTAGAGTGTCTCTTTTATTGGTGGACAGAGGCACCCAACTCAGACCATAACCTCACATGTTCTATCATGTGCCACCTGACAATTTAAGGTACGTCAATGAATAAAATGTGGGATTAAGTCAAGACACTCAACAACAGTGCTCATGCAAATCAAGGAATCTGTATTCAAGCAGGAATTTCATTGGTGAAGCACCAACTGGGAGGCTCAGATATGATGGAATGACCTAGAATCTTGACGTTCACCTTAAAACCCCAAGATTGCTGGAAACCACTCAAGACTTGAGATCAAACCCTCAGAGTTCATAACAACTGTCATTAACAACACAATATAGATTTACTAAGAGGCAAGAAGGAAGCAAAAGAAAACTGAAATAGTTATATAGTAAGATGCCTCCAAGATGGGAATTGAAAGCGCGTCGCAACATGGTTCACACAAGGTTCTACTCAAACAATTCTCAAAAAAATGTATGCCAAACATTCATCATCTTTTCATGTGACGGGCTCCTGTTCTCATTTATGTGATTCACATTACATGAATGAGAAGCCACCCAAAACACCACATGATTTTTGGTCATGTGAATTATAGTAAAACGTGGGAACTTTTTCCCCAACACAGAAAATAATTTCTTTAATGGATGAGCACTTCTTGATTTTGAAACGCAATAGAATACCCAACCTTCTTAAAACGCTGATTCTTTTTATTGTACTATTATCTTGTTGGCTGCATTAGTTAGAGAATATGGGGCATGTTACATGAGATTAAAGTAACACGGAATCCATATCAAGTCATAGATTACTGACATCAACAGGACATTATGAGGTAAGCAAATAATTGTCTCATTTGTCCAGTGAGCACAACCTTATATTAAAGCCTTAAAAGCCAACTACCTGCTCAGAAGATTATCAAGTAAGGATGGGCAGAGTGGGGTCTCAGAGACCACAGAGACTAAATGAGCAATCCATCAGTTTATGCTTCGATAATATCCATAAATGATGGACTGTTGGAAAGCACTGGTTGAGGAACGAAGATACAATCTATTAAGACCTAGGAAAGGGATTTGTTTTGTTGTGAAATATGAAAAAATGCCTTTGAGAAACATATTTTATGTCTTATTAAATGGATATAATTTTGCCATGATGTTGTAATGCAATTCAGCCATCACATGAAAACTATCCATTTATACTGATATGGAACGGTCAAAAACTGTGTTCAGTTCAGTTACTCCACTCTATTTATCACTGAAAGGCATGAAAAAGCACACCGAACTGCCCACCTACCTTACCTGAAGAGCCAACTTATGGCACTCAGCTTCAGAGCTTTCCAAGATGGCCACCAGTGATCTGCGATGGCGGTGCGTACTGCAACAGCACAGACCTCCATTGATTTTACAGTTCCCTGGACCGTATATATATATATATATGTATATATACAGTCAGAGGGTATCATTTTATTGGTGGTTAAATTGGAAAATATTACACACACACGTATATATATTTATATATATATATATATATATATATATATATATATATATATATATATATATATATATATATATCGATACATACTAGATATACTGTATATATACACACTAAGCAATAAAACTAAGTGATAATAACAGCTTCCTTAGCAAATCTGTAAAAGTTACCGTTAAATGAATACAACAATTGTGACACTTAGCCACGCAGTGTGATAAACAAGTAAAAATGTAAATGTATGTGCACGGAGCTGAAGATTTCAGGAAATAACAAGGTTTACAACAGAGTGTTTGACAAGATATATAATTTACTTGAATGTTAAACTATGCAAAAATCCCTTAAGACAGACCCCAATTCATTCACAACGGGGGTCCCATCCTGACTCCGCAAAGCAGAAGAATCAGCTTTATTGAAACCCACTTTGTTCCAAGGACATTAAATAAACATTTTTGCATTGCTAATGCCATTAGTCTTCCAAGGACAGGCTCTCGTGTACAAAAAAAAATGGAAGTTCAGAGACATGAATGCCTGCAAGATGTTCGCCTCAGTTGAACTGGTGGTCTATGAAAGGAAATACCGCTGTGTTTTGTTTGTACATGTGTTTGATGGCTAAACAGGAAAAAAAAGACAACAGCTGAATTAACTGGACACGTTTCTCCTAGGGGTATAGATTTGATAAAATAATGATGTTTTATCCATGTTCTTATGACTTGTGGATTTACTGGAACCAGTAAATTAACATTTTATTAAACAGAGACACACAGGTGGTCATAATAAGTAGAGAATGCTATGTGTAAGGATATCGGCACATGAAACAATTGCAGACAAAGTAATACCTCTGCTGGTGATGTACAATTACAGCGAAAGCTTTCAAGACAAATAGAGAAGGAGTCTACGTTGTCTTAAAGGCTTGCACTCTAACTCTACTCATAATGGCGTCACATTGAATCTACGTGTTTCCTATGTAGAGAATCCTCATGGGGACACTCGGCTTTACCTGCTTCCTGGCAAGAAGGAGTCAGTGCTACCCTGATCATGACAGACTCCCATCATATGGCCTTCTTCATATTATATGGTTTTGACCAGTAAGCGTAGTGATTCCCACATTCTCGTTCATATAAGCAACCTCGCTACATTGTGTTATAATCCGTGAGCTCTGTAAAATACACAGTCCTGCTACATTTAATGTAATGTATTGTACCTCTCTGTGTGTTGTATATCCTTTTTTAGTTAATATGGAAGATTAAACATTTTATGCATGGTCCTTATACTGCAGACCTTAGCCCTGGAACATAACTCAGTCACGTCTTTCTAAAACCTAACCTGATCAATGTATCACCAGTATAGAATCTCCTGGCCCATTTACCAGTACCAGCACCAGTTGTTAAACCTCAGACCTCACTCGTCAGTGCCATATGCCAGTTGGATGTTTACTTGCTGCATAAACCTCTGTCACTTGTCCTTTGGTCCACTAAATTCGTAATAAGTTTATGATACTTATTAAATGAAATAATAAGGCGTCCTTTGACATCCTTTGCAATTTATAAGTGATTACACAGTGGAGCATAAGAAGTAGAAAATAAACTCATAAATTAAATGTGTGTAAAGCATAGCGGCAGTTATTATTAATGCCTTACGTGAAAATGAAAGAAATCTATCAGTTTTCTTCTAGGAGAAGCAGTTCCAGAATAATAAATTATAACCTTCTGGCTTTTATGCTCATTATACTGCTTGCATTGTTGGTGTGGAAGCTGCTTAGAAACTGGTCCATAATAAGAAAGAACAGTAAGGTATTAAAACACCGAAAAAAGCAACCAGTAAGCTTTAAAGGGCAGGGATAATTACCACGTATTCAATCCATTGGTGATCTTAATACAATGCTAAATGGACAGGCTACCTTTAATGATGTCAAATCGCTGTTACTTAGTATACACTGTTTCACACACAAAAAAAACAAGCAGAACAATCAACAAGAACATTCCTTTGGTTTCCATGGTAATTTCTCGCTTCTTAAAAACTTTCAGAATAAACCCATTAGCCTAAAGTGACTTAATGGGGGCAATGCAACAAGTGATCTGTGTGGTCCAACTGGACTAGATTGAAGGGAGATCTAACCCACTTGGTGCAACTGAGAACTGCGGCACACTAGTGACTGCCACCCCCCAATTCTGCTACCCCCCCCAGATCCAGGCTTAGTTTGCTTAGGCTATTGAGTGACCCCTAAACCTATAAGCTTACAATTTAATGGTGGTACTTGCCGACACTGAAAAATGTAGTTCAGCTGCCAAAAACAAAGATATATCCTTATATAAACACGTGGCATTCTGTCAAGAGTGACAATTAGGGATCTATCCTATTATAAAGCAGAATATTAGCTACTGTTGATTTCTAGTACACACGTCTTGGTGGGGGATTTAATTCATATTTTTTTTCAGAGGTACTTCCGCTGTCTATAGAGCCAATATGAAACATTTGTTCCAATTAAGAGCGCCAATAACAAACTGAATAGGGCACAATCCAAGGGAAAAAATGAAGACGCCCTTTTCAGACACAAAAAATGTGCGGTGTTTCCTCTTATGAGAATTTGTTTCATATGACAGAGCTTAGAGCTTAGAAGTACCCCCCACCCCCACGTCCCCCCCACCACACATTATTAGAGAGAACAAATTAATACCACAAGGGGGGAAAAAAACATCGAAACGTCTCCTCTTTATTCACACCGCAGGAATCTGGCGTAATTATTCCCCATAGGAAACGCTGTATGAAGAATTGCTGCAAATATTATGCACTGCCTGCCGGAACACAGCCAGAAATATCAGAAGAAGTTATATAGGATCCGAATCAATGATAGCATTGCAGATGATCATCAGTCAAGGCTGGATGTAAAATCTGTTATTCTACAGAAATATTTTACTCTTCAAGGATGAAAATTTGCATTGAAGTCCATTTTACTAACACAGTAGATGAGGCTGGAGCAGTATGGTATCTTGGATGGGTTCTGTCTTAGACCTGATCCAAGGCCATGTGCCAGCTGCCCCAAACACTATGCTGAGTTCCAGGGTATGATGTCATATCTTCACATGCTGCATTTTAAGATGTGAAAAGTAGAGTATGCTCACTATGGAGACTGTGTCTGCTTCTACAACTGCCCCCTACGCCAGGTTGGTGTAGACCATAATATGCCACTGGCAGGCTGGGACTGGTCATATGGCACACCAGAGAAATGTCTGGTGGGCTGCTGGCCAACAGAGCCACACACTCCAGCAGCAGACCGTGGACTGCAGAATGCAGCTGTGTGAGCATAAAAACATAGCATGCAGCCATGTATATCCAGCTGTTGGCCACACTGCTTCATCAGTTGACCCTGACCTTAAAGTGCCAGGGCCACCCGGTCATCCTCAGTCTGGCCCTGGACACTACACTCTAGTAAAATAGAGGCAGCCATCGGTAAGTTCTCTGATTGCAGGGAGACAAAGACACCAAAGAAAACCCCAGTTTGCTTTGCCTCTCTATGTTCCCACCTTTCTTGCTTTCAGAGTAATGTGTCCTCATTCATATTATTTTCTATTGTTAATGCACTCCTTTGCAAGAATGCTAGATATAATCTCTGGACAACATCCTGTAATATATTCATAGCCAGTAGGTAGTTATAAAGTGCACAAGCAACCTGCAGATGTGTCCACAACACAAAGACACATCTTTATACTATCAGCACACACCAGAAATTAAATTGTTACCACATGCCAATAGCCATGCGAATTGTTACAGATGTTTAGCAAAAAAAGGATCAAAGGGGATTTCATCATGTCTATTCGGTTCAACAGCCAACCAAAGTAACTGAAACAATGCACAGACATGCCACAGATATTAGACAAGTCGGACAACACAAATGATACTTCTAATTACAATTAAAATCAACTCCACATTAGTTTAGTTCTCCTCAGGATGTGTGAGGAAAGTCAACCATTATAATCTGATTAGTAACTGGTAATAGCTGTAATAGTTGGAACTCAAAATTATCTCATAAATGGGGCAAACAAATGAGTTGTCAACAAAATTGCCAATTTTCACATAAAAATTTCACATAAAATTATAATTTTTTAGATGTTGTCCATAACCACATCCAGGAAAACAGATAATCCTCCCCAGGATAATGCATTTCTAAACCAATCATCTCTCTGCTACAACCTGGACTGCCCTGGGAGTGAAACATCAGCACTTAAGGGAGAGCGGCCTCAAGTAGACTGCATGCTGGATACCCGTGGCTAATAGATTGAATCAGCCATCTGAGCTAATGGAGGCAAGTTGGAGGAGCTGTCGGGCACCAGCCCACCTGGCTTTGTCTTGTGTACCAAATGGTGAACTCTAGGAACTCTAGGATTCACTGCTTCCTCATGTTTGCAGATCATTCTGCTCTTTCTCTGGGGAGCGGGAGTGGTGTTTAGTGTTGCCCATTTCCCACCAAATTGCCCTCTCGCTTATTTTTAGACTTATCTTTTCGGAGAAGCGCATTGGAGTTGACCCTCCATAACGCAAGTTGATGAGTTGAAACGTTGAACTCCCAAGCAAATTCCTGGTTTTACTAAATCCACCTCATTACTTTGAAACCCTATAATATGGAACATGTAGGAGTGAACAACATTCCTTCTCACTGTATGTCTGTTATCTGTATTTACTGTGCTACCAAGTTACACATTGGAAATCTAGGATATCTAGGCCACACAGCCATTCACATGCACTTATCTTTTGTAGTTCTGAACTCTTTTGAAAGGTGTTCATGTACGTCCATAAATCAAAAGATACCCTTATCTAGAAAACACACAAGTCATTGTATTTCCTATTGAATTTATCTTCTAAAGGCTCTCATATTTATTTCATAAAAGACCCTATCAGCTGCATATATTTGCTTGGATTTTATTTGTACTCAGTTAACTCAATTAACACAACTTTCTTTCTTTCTTGTTGCTTTCCATTCACATAACAGATAATTGGTTTTGTGAACCATTATGTAAGAAGCAGCTGTTTCACATTAAGGTGATAAGGTGTTTTAGATAAAGCATGTGTGATTACGAGCCGTCGTATAACTTTAAGGGTATTTAGGCAAAAATTCAGTGCAGTTAGTAGGTACATAGAAAGCTCTATACTTCTTAATTAAAGGGTAACTGAACATGTTGATGTATTACACATTAACATTTTTAATCATTCAGAAAGTTATAGCATTTTAAAAATCAAATCGCTGTTACACGTGTGCTTAGAACATGCCTTCTACTTGTACTTCACCAGGGTTACTTTGGATTTACTTTGTCTCTGTTTAAACATTCACTTGGTTTATAATTCAGGAAGGAAGAAGTCCGATGTATACATTGTAAGCTTCAAAAGTATTTATGTCTAAATCCTTCAAAAAAAAAAAAAAACAGTTTTTAAATATATACTACGTGCCCTCTGTAAATGTTAGAACATTGGATGGTGAGCAAGGGCCTGGCAAATGTTTGACAGAATAGAAGGCTAGTAATTTGTTGAAATGTGACTGCTAGTCTTCGTTGGAAAAAAATATTTGGTGATTTCATATCTAGAATAAGCACATGGGAGCAGAATGTACTGACAGCTTCCACAACACTCCCTTTTGGATGGAGATAAGTCCGAACAAACTGATGTAATTTCTAGGTCGGCCACAAAAGAGCCAAAGGTACGTATCTTGAAACACAGTCTAATTGACAAAAGCTGCCTTCAAAAAGGAAAGTGGAAGCCTGTTCCAAAATCATCTAGAACAAGCTTAACAAAATATGTCAACAGGCATAACTAAATGATTTATGAGATGAAACAGTACATACGAGGCTGTCAATGCTCATGCTTTGAAAAAGCTCAGAGAGAAACCTCTACAGAGTTTCTGAATCATCCACTTTGGGTTCATATATTTAAGTACTAGAATGATTTGCAATACAGCCTTGGATTATGCATCCACTTCAGTAAATTGATATTGTTGATATATTCTCGTTTCCATGTTTTTTTCTGCTTTGTAGGGTTGGGGCTGGTTTATAGCAACATATGGATCCGATAAGCACTTAGAAGGAAAAGCCAATTATTATTTTTGTTGAGCTAAAGGGGTAGAACAAACAACAGATAGATTGGTCTACATGAATCACATTTCAGAGAGGTCTGCTAAAAAAATATTTCATTGTGAATGTTTGTGGAGTATGGAGGTAGACCTCGATGATTCGGCTCCAACAATGAGCTATAATGGTGGAATAGGGATATATGGTTGCAGCACTCTTGAGAACATTCCATGTCTTGAGTCTTTTAAGTCTGTAGATGCTCAATCCTTGGTGATTCAGCATGGGATGGGAAGCACTGGGCTTCAGCAGGTCTCACGCTCCAGGAGCAGAAATTCAGCGAATATCATGTTATGACATCATATCACATCAGAGACAAGGGTTACAGGAAGTGCAGAATAGTTGAAGCCCTCAGGGGCATTTGGGGCCAACCTGCAGCTACAAACTCTGTGATCCCTGTCTGAAAAAATAGTGAATGATGTAATCGTGCATGGTGGTTTAAACATATATAGTGTATGTATTCATGTCATAACATATTGAAAACCGAAAAATATATACATCTGACCAACACTTTTATATCATCACTAACTATATATATATATATACATGTGTGTATATATATACATGTATATATATATATATATATATATATATATATATACTAACATTCAATAGTTTGGGGTTGCTTAGCTGTTTTCATGCAAAAAAGGACATTTCTAGCTGTAACATAATAGCTAAAGGGTTTTCTAACAAACAATCAGCCTGTTAAACTTAAACTAGGATCAGCGAACACAACGTGCCATTGGAACACAGGAGTGATGGGAGTCATAAAGGGCCTCTTTACGCCTATGAAGATATTCCATTAAAAATCAGCCATTTCCAGCTACAATAGACATTTACAACATTAACCCCGTCTGCGCTGTATTTCTGATCCATTTAATGCTATTTTTAATGCTGACACTCCAATGTAATAATATAATAATATTATATCTGCACATATTTGTAGACACGTATTAACTATAGTCTAGCTATTTCTATAGTACTATATTGTGCTTTTACTATCTTTATTACTATATAACTATATTGCTCTTTCCGGTTGGCTGCTATATTTCATTTCACTGCTCTTATAAGCAATATGTGATCGGTTAAATCACCTGCGATATTATCGCATTGAAATTTCTCATATGCCATACGTGATAATGTGCCATAAATCTTCCGCAAGGATGTCAGCGAGAAAAAAGTAAATTGTACAGGAAGCGATTCGACGTTTCCATCGGACTTTATCAGGCTCTACATAAGTATTCCAATGTTATAGATCCCCAAGAGGATTTGATCATACATTTACTAAGAAGCAATATTTGCTATAGATTTCCCCAGAAAGGTAAGATTGTTAGTGTAAATTCTAGACATCTGGCAATGCACTTTTTTTCTACTGCTAAACAGATCTGATTTAAAATTGCATGAGGCTTGCACAGAAAACTACATCTGGAGAGCATACACGAGCACTATTTGTTTTATTAGTTGTTTATAAATGTTTTATATAAACAATGAACGTTGGGATATTAGAAGCATACAGTCTGTGGTTTGAACATGCTCAGCATATTCTTGTTAACCCTTTCAAGGGACACACCAGCATTCATCATATGCACTTTAAACAGCCAATCAGTGGCAAGAATCTTTGGGCCACAGGGCCAAACAGTTGCAGCAACAGGGCTGCAGCTTCTAGGTACGGTAAATGTTGTATTATTTTTTAATGCATATTACAGTACTCGCAGTTCTTCTTATGACTTCCACATACCACGTGCCCAGCACTCAGAGTTAAAGATTGCAGGAGTAAAGCTTGTCCCAAAATATACCCCAGCACTTCTAAGGTTAAAGAAAACATTTTTCCCCCTGTACAGTACAATGGCGTGTTTGTTAATTCTGACATATCTATCTGTCCGTTTTCAGTCGAAAGGAAGAAAAAAATTATGTCAATTTTTGCCCAGTCTACCTTCCCATTCTGTCACACACATTATTTCATGAAATATGAATCCTTATGTTCTGTTTCTCTTCAATTTCCTTTCACCACAAATACCAGAGTTCTCCCCTCCATGGGATTTCGGTAACAATTCAGCCTTTCTATTCTAATGGCAAAAACCCAATACTGCTGTCTTTAATCAAGATATTTCAGATATGTTTTCAATACTACGCTATGGCTTCAGACGTGATGTTTGTGAAAAGCATAGGCTTAAAAGAAACAGGGCAGCACAGAAGATGATGTCTGAACGTTACCGTTGCCAAAACTACATTTTTCACCGATCTCTGTACTACTGCCGCTGTGATCTATCAACGTCTTCTTCATGTTTTATATGGCTACACAATAAATATAAATCAATCATGTGTAATTAAATGTAACCCATTAAATGACAATCTCTTGAGTCATCTCATCCACCGGGCAACGGGCCCCAGCGCCGCCATCAGAGCATAGTACCATTACAGACAGATGGAGGCGAAAGAACAAAGGGGGCTATTGCTTCGGTTAGAGTTCTTGGTCTTAAAGAAAGACCTGGTTGCACTCTTTTTTGAGATCATTCCATGTCTTTTTACATTGTAGGTCTGGTGGTGGTCAATCCTTGGTGATCCAATGTGGTATAGAAAGATCTGGGTTTCAGCTCTTCTCCTTCTCCCAGATAGGAAATACAATGAATGCCATGCTATGACATCATATGACATCAGGTACAAGGGTTACAGAATACTGCAGAATAGTTGGAGGCCCAAGGGGTATAGCTCCAGCAACAACCCCTGACCTCCCTGTTTTCATTTTGCTTGGTGGTTTCAAGTAGCATTGAAAACATATATTCAATATCGTAATTGAAGACAATAGGGAAACTATATATTTACAATATGTCTGAGGTCCGATATGCATTTAAGGTGTCCCTAGACACAAAGAACGCTACCATTTTCACATAAAAAATGTATTTCTTTAGTGTTTTGAAGGCAAACTGGGCTGAGCATTTGCTTCCACTGGTGCCCCTAGGAGAATGGAAGTCTGCGAGTATCCCTATTTTACCTATAAATTAACAGATGTTTGGAATCAGTAATAAAAGCAGAAATCATTATAATAGGAACAGGTTATATTCTATTAAGAATTTGTAAAATTTCAGAACCTTTTAATGAACATAGTCCTTGAGAAGTCCATGTTTCACAGTTTAAACAAAGAGCATGTTAATGTCTAACTGTGGTCGGGCACAGGCTTCGGTGAACATTGACAAGAGTGCATTTATTGTAACAAGAAGGGAGGCTGTAATACAGTCTGATATTAACAGCTTTTGAGTCTTTAGTAAAGTAAAGGAAGGAATGGCTAATGGGTTTCGTGTTTTTCAGAAATAAATAAAAACAGTCCTGTTATATGTGGCTTATTGGTGACAATATAATAATTAAGTAATGAGATACAATAGACATGTTTTGAAGTCCAGTTGCAGGGTAGAGGATAGAGCCAGGACGTAGTTAGATTCAGGACTGGGACAATCCGCCAACCTTACCATCCGGCCATCTTGGAGAAAAGCTTCAATGAGTAATAAAATGGGAGTGGGAGCTGTGAGACAGGGAAACATTTCCCAGCTCCATGGCCTGATTTGGGAGGTATGGCTCATTTATGACATGAGTCCTGAATATGCACAAGCACAACGAGAAGCAGCAAAAACCAAAAACTCCACAATTTTCTGTATGCCTATATTAGAATGAAGGTTTGTGAGGTTTGAGCCAACAAAGCCCTCTAAGAACATGTGAAACAGAGCACCAGCGTTTGTTGTTATGGAGGTAAAGCTAGAACTGAGCTAGCCCTGGCTGCACATACATCAAGGTGATTAAAAGTGGCAACCTAATTTGCTGCATTAAACCGCAGCTCTCCCTGTAAACCTCTGTGCACTCTGGGGTCTATTCATAAACGAAGAGTTGACAAGAGAGTTGTGGTTGCGAGTTCCTTACTTCACTATACAATATGAAGGTCCAGTCCCAGTGAGGTTATGCTGCAGGAAAAGCTTGGCTGGCCCTGTATAAGGCCTACTTAAATCAGTGACATTTCTTCAATGTCCCCTTATTCTATAATTATGCATTATACAGGGCCAGCTCAGAACTTCATGCTGGAGGAGCTTTTTCAGTGTTGGACCTTCATAATGAATAGTGAGGGAGTTTAAACCACAGCTCTGTTTCAGATTCTCCTGACAAGTCTCCCTTAAGTGAATAAACCCCTCTGTTTATTCCAACAACTGACTTTTTGACCAATAAAACGTAGGTATTCATTTAAAAGAAATAGAAACATCCTAACCTACAAAGGTGCTGTGTCTGATTAGCATGAATTATCGTTAATATGTATCGATTCATTTAATTATTATTTATATATTTATATAAATATTCCGTTTTCCACAACTGGCTTAGTGCCTTCTTCTCTGACTGTTGCTATAGAACAAATTTCCTGCTGTCTCCAATAAATGGTAGCTTTGTTATATATTTTTTTGCCACAAATTACTTTTTACAAAAACAGCATTAGAAAAGTCTTCAGCTCCAGTAATTGTAACTTTAAAAAGAAATAGGTAACTTTACACTGATTTACACCAGGCGACAGTAATACGGGGCCGGGTTCACTCAGAACCGCAATTGATGGTTTGTGTTAATAATGTGTGATATACAGAAGTGGAGATAGAATGATTAACAGAAACAGGAGAAGACCGAGAAACAAGACGCAATAGCGATTATGCATAAAGGATGACACTTGTGTAAACCACATGCTCCTCAATGTTTCGGGGCACCTTTGTTGGGGGTGTGATGGAGGCAGGACAAGACTATCAGCGTACCTTTACCTTCTGGCCACCATGAGGCTGGCAGCTTCAATGTCTCATGAGGTGACCACATTGAACTAGTGATAGAGGTCATTGCTGTAACAGCACAGACATCTATCAATTTCACCGCATGGTGGCCTGGTCAGGGGAGATCAGAGGATCTCCTCAACTGCCCCATGAAGTCCACTGTCTGATAGTGGGGCAGCCCCCAGAAAAGGGCCTGAAAACTAGGACTGTCCTGTAAAGAATGGGACAAGTGGGATGTATAAACCCATGTAAATGGCATTATTATTTGTATTCCAATAAAATCGTGTTTCTGGTTTGACCATTCAATACCAATGCGATAGATTCCGTTCTAAAGTGATAGCACCTCATTCTTTGCTCTTGTCTGGCCCAGATCCCACCACTCACTGCCACTTTCTGTCCTTGCAGCACGGCAGAGAATATCGCCAAGAATACTACAAGTTTATAAGACCCATGCATATAGGTAGAGTCACTAAAATGTATATTTTTGTAACGTTTTTATAGTTCTCAGAAATACGCAACATTTTAATACATTTGTCGACGCTATTGTGTGGTCAAACAAGCCATTTTTTTGTAAGACTGGCAAAACTACCTAACCTTTTTTATAGAAAAAAACCCCACAAAGCGACATTATTACAGGCTGGTGAGATGTGAAAGAACCGACAAGTGTTTTCTGCGAATTGTAAGTTCAATTTCATTCACCCAACCTCTGAGCGTATTATCCAACAATCCAATACACACAAACTAAACTGTTTGACCTTTACAAAGTAAAATCGGTTTGTTCGAATAGCTTCAATGCATCCTAATGTTAAAATCAGGTCAAAGGAGCACAGGTTTGAAGTAATGGTTCAATTACTACTATTACTGCTGGTCCGATCAATAGACTTATGGGTAAAGGGCAAAGCATTTAGAGTGTATACGTAATGCATGGAACGGTCGTCAGCTTTTACCAAGAAGAAGAAATAAGACAGAGAGTTAACAGATACGTCTGAAAATCACAGGAGAAAGAAGTTAAGGCTGCTCCGAATCATGGAATTCCTTGGAACACGAAGTTAAAATGGCTGCTCTTATTTTAACCCCTTAAGGAAAAC
The DNA here is from genome assembly GCF_027358695.1 of Spea bombifrons. Classification (NCBI taxonomy): domain Eukaryota; kingdom Metazoa; phylum Chordata; class Amphibia; order Anura; family Pelobatidae; genus Spea; species Spea bombifrons. Next base: position 13,808,655 of record NC_071088.1, read on the forward strand.
AGGTTGCCCTTAAACCCATTAAACCCATTACATGTAGGGTCTTTGTCGTGAAGGGGTTAAACACGTATGGTGGGTTTATAATATGAATATGTCGCTTACTTTAATCTGTAAACACAATTTAATAAGTTCATGTAGTGTATAGAAAAGTAGGCTCTGGTACATATATGGAATTTGATGGCAGATAAGAACCATTCGTCCCATTTAGTCTGCCCATTTCTCCTGATATAAAGACTTAGATTCAAGATAGCCATAAGACTACCCCATTTAAATTCTCTGGAAGGCTGTTCCACCTATCTTCCGCCCCTAAAAGTGACAGAACACCATCGGTAAAGGTGACAGATCTCCATTAAAGATGAAATAAAGACTGTAAGCTTTCACAATCAAAACTCTCGAATAGAATAATAATAATGAGATATTGCTCTTGCGTGGTATACTTAGTAAAAAGCTGTCCGTACCTAATAATTTGCTTTTAAATAACATTGGGATGTGCTGACCGATTGCAATGATTGCTTTGGTAATAAAACCATTTTTAAAAATGTTTATACAGAACATATTAAACCTAAAAAATGACTATTTTATATGTAATAATTAAACATACAGAAAGATATAAAAAAATTAGCAATGCACCTCGTATACTATAAATATACAAAAAAAAAACACTGAAAAGGGAAATGCAATAAAAAAGAAAAATCTCAATAAAATTTAAAGGCAAATACCCTTGTGGTTCCGTAAAAACATTCCACGGAGGTTACTTATGCTACTTTGAAATTAGTTTGAATTATGGGACAGCCTCTGCCCGAGATGAGCAGCTGAGACAGCAATAGAGATGAAAGTTTGGGAGCTTCTTGATCCGAGGGGAAACACAGCTGCTCCAGCTGGTCCTCTCAGATCTCAACACTTCCATCCATGATTGAGAAGGCGATAATGTGCTGTGCCCCTCCGTCTGAAAAATGCGTAAATGAAACCATTCCCAGAATAGACAAAGATGCTTTAGTGGAGCAGTAGAATATGGGCTTTCACAGAAAATAAGTATTATTCTAAACCCCCCGCAGTGGAAGGCTCAGAAACATGGCTGCTTCCAAAATGTCAACATGGACTATTTGGAGAGAGAGAGAAAAATCACAATGGTTTAGGATATTCAACTTTTTTTTTTTGAAAAAGAGATTTCATTAATGTTGTGAAGATTATCTAATAGGAAAAGACAAAGAAGTGTGTCAATTTAAGGTAAATGATCATTTACATACATTAGACGTCAACTTTGATGCTGTAGGGCTTCTCCGCCTAACTGGCCTACATGATAGAACCATCCATGGTGACATCAAACACTCTGAACTGTGGTAGAACATTATGCATTTGGGCATTTTAATGTAGCATCCTAAATAGTCGATTTTTATTTGTTAACTTTGCTTAATACAGAACTAAATACAGAATACTAAAAACTGCATCACTGAAAATAAGTACATAAAACCAATCTACTTTCCGAACTAGATGCTTCAGCTTAACACGTTACAGCAGAAGGTGATATTACTGCCCCAGACATATACTGTGATACCCGTCTCATTCCTGATCTGGACAAAAGATCTTTATGAGTCATGTATTGGTTGGTCACAGCCCAGTCAAACAATGCTGTATTATATCAAGCCTATATACTGTAGCTCTCGGGAAAGCTGTCAGCTTAGAAAAGACAATGTGGGACTGTAAGAACCGGGCCAGCAAGCATTACGTCTAGAAACACTGAGTTACCGAAGAGGCAACTCCTTTAACCATGGGATCATCTGTAGACCTGGCTCTTTATTTAATCTTTTCAAATTGAGTCTAACTTCTTAAGAAGAGGTTTGTAAATTGATCGTAAACTGGAAAAGGGTATGGCCCTCGTCTCCTTTTAGAGGCACATTTACAGGAATTTGCTTTACCAAGACTTTCTATGTGACTTTGTTACTTACCCATGTCAATTTATGTAACTACAGTATCAAGAAGGGTTACGTATTTTATTTACACAGTAATTTAATCTCTAGACATGTAAGCATGACTGATAGGGCCATACAACACTGTGATACCCTCTTACCCAGCAAACATTCTGAGCCAATGCAAAAGAGGGGCATCTGGGGGTTTGGGAATGTCCCTCCTTACAAAGTTAATACTGCTGTGGCCATCAAATCTGCATTTTTATTCCAAACTATAGACTTTATATATAACAAAATGAATATACTCAAACTACTATAGAGCACGGACTAATGGCATCATAAATGTTCTTATTACAAGCCTTTAGTGCCCTGTCAGTAATTGTCGGTGGTTTTCACCAATAAGTAGGTAAAATATGAAGTATTTCACGGCTGTCATAGCATAAGATCCTCCATCAGTCTCTGTAACGTGAGGGCTCAAATGTTTGCCACTCACTGTTTCTATCACGGAGAAGAATGATGGCACATGCATTAGTTTTCTATGGGAGTATGCTTATTGGCTACACAGTTAATGATAGGTAAAATATATCACATGTATAATATTAGCACGCCGTCCTTTCTCTCCTATTAATAAACCCCCTGTTGCTACACGCTCTATGGACTAAAAGCCGATCAGATGGATTATTCTGTTTGTCAGCAGGGCATTACTGATCGTCCGTGACAAGGGCTGCTCCTGCGTTTCCACGTTTGCCTGTATGCGAACATACACGGTCTTTATCTTCCTTGATGCGCTGAATTTTAATCTATAGAACGATAGAGCAAGATCTTTCCATATATCAAAAAGAATCTGATACTGCCTGTAAGTCTTCAATTCATATGTTTATCACAAGCATTTAAAAAGATCCAATAAAAAAAATAAGTATTTAAGTTATGATCCTCCCTTTGATATATTATTCTAACATTTTGCATGGGAGAACTGGCATTAAAGATTTATTTTTTGGCAAAACAAGCCAGCCCCTGGTGGGGAACCATTTGAAAAAACTGCACGTATCCCCCAAGATTGTTGGAAATATGAACTTGGAAATATGGCAATATGGTTGTTCACCCTTTAAGGAAAAGCAATAAATATTGTGTATCTAACAATGTATGTATATATATATATATATATATATATATATATATATTTATTATTAATATTATTTTTATTTATTTATTTTTAAATTGTTGATAACAATTTTATTAGAAATAATAATACAATTTACAGAAAATATTTTCTAATAAATAATAAAAAAAACCTCTTAAAAAAGTAAACGAGAAACAAATATAAAGCTTTTTAAAAGGAAATAAGGTAAACAAAATAACAAATAAAACACACACATACATAGAGCAGTTTAGAAGGATCCAACAATATAAAAAAAAACTTCTTACTCACATGATACAAAACTGTTACATTTATATGATAAAAAACAAAAAGGATATATTGCTTTGGTAGGAACGTCTTATTTAATAAGATAAATTTCAAAAATAATTTAAAAAAAAATCTCTAAAAAGTTTTGTAGACTTATTTTAATTAAAATTAGGTTTGGAACGACACGCTCCTATGAGCAATGAGCTGTGCGTGACATTGCTGGGTGTGGCAGAAATGGATTGATATTCCGCACCTAATCACGCCGTACGAAATTTCTTTGAAACAGTTTGATTAAGTGTGGATGATCTACCAAAATGCCACAGTGTAAATTCACTTTGACAGACATTCTTTTGAATTCACACTCGGTTTCTCCTTCCTATGCGAGGAACGAACTGCCAAGCCTTTTTAGATATGCTTCAGCGTCATAAAAGCAGAAGCAGACAGCTCCTATCCAAAGTCTTTTTTTTTTATATACCTTATAAAAATTAAAAAAGACCAGCCTTTGGTAGAATTGACTTTTTCCAGCACGTATGATGCTGAAAACACTCCAACTTCTTTTTGGCACGCGGTAATTCTTGCAAAGCTATCCAAATAGATTGAAAGCATTTAACTATTTGCTATAGGAAAACACATCTAAATCAGACTTAGAATTAGCTTTTACTTGATACTGTCTGCTTTTTATGGACAGTTAACATATTTTAAATATTTGTTGTTAAATAGAAATAGAATTTGACGGCAGATAAGGACTGTTCGGCCCGTCTAGTCTGCCCGTGTTTCCTGATGTAAGGAGTCAGACCATAAAGAGTCGCTGGTTTAGTTTTAGATTCAGGATACCCCATATATGTTTACAGCGTTTGTTTTTCATGAAAATAGTGACCCCAAACTTTTGAACAGTAGTATCTCTCTCTCTCTATATATATATATATATATAATAACATCCAGACTAAATAGCCATGTGACAAGTTCATTTGTGGATTACCTATCTTTGTGTCCGACAGCAGACATGTAGATTGGTTTTGCTTTCTTCGAGTGCCGGCACAGTATACTGAACATGTTTTAGGTTCTATTAAAGATTTCATGGTGAGACTACCTGCGGGTTCCAGTATTTGTACGCAGTTACTTTTCATCGCTTACTGATATCACTTAGTGTTACAGCTTTGTGCATAATTATTTTGCCTAAGCTCCTGACGCAAGATTAAATATTGTGATTTTTTTTTTCAATTAAGTTTGTGATTCATAATTCGGTTTTCGTATTATGTTTGTTATCTGAGAACAAACAAACACAAAAGCGATATTTTCATGCTCAGGGAATACTGTCTTGATATGACTTTCCTACCTAGGCAAGATTTTGAGCTTATGTTTAAGGGGACAGTGTAATGTCCTGGACACCCGTACCCAAAAAAGAAAGTATAATACGGTAATTAGTACTTTCAGAATTATTCTTTAAAATGTGAAAACAAAAGCATTTACCTTAGGGAGAAGTCCCCCTCCTCGTCCTCTGTGATCTGACAGTTCCTTCCACTGATTGGGTGCTTGAAGTAGCCAATCAGTGGCCGGAAGTACTGCCATTGAAATAAATGGGAGAGAATTCTGTGTACACACAAGGGGTGGTCTCATTAGACCCCCCCAGTCACTTCTCTGAGCTAGCCCTGGAGCAGTATGTTACATGGCAAGAGATGTAGTCAACGGAACACATTTCCTGAACAGAAAATAGCGAGGGCCAATCAATATGGGGGTCTTCTGCGCATTCCCCCCATGCGTTTGCAAGAGGGACACCACTAAAATTTAAAGGGACCTGTTAGCTATCGCATGCATTAAAGTGCATATGACGGCTGGAGTGTCCCTTTAAAATAGAGGGGATGGTAAAACTTCTAAAGAACCAAACATCTCAAAAATAAATAAAATATCAGATAGAATTACCAAAATGGAAACATTGTTATAGTGGGGTATACCATCCTGCGCGATTATGGTTTTAATTTCCTACCACGTATCGTAAACTCAAATTGACCTTATACAGCGGGTAGAGAGGGCTCTGCACTCGAGCTTGAAATGTATTGCTAACCTACGCAGGGTGTTTAGTGTGTTATGAGGTGTGACAGTGGTGTGGATAGTGTATGTATAGAAGGTTTATAGTGTTTGTGCGAAACTGTGGTGAAGGTCGTTAAATCTGACACTTACTACAGCCTTAAACCACAGATCTGGAATCACACCATGAGCCTAAAAGCCACAAAACATTGTATTTATATATATATAAACTCTGTATATGTCTGTACAACAAAGAATTGCAGGGAAAACAGAAGTTTTCCCCTTTGGTGCAGTAACTTTTTTCTTATATATTCGGCTACTTAAATATCCGATATCACCAGCCATAGACTATACAAACAGACAAATGGCAGCAGGTAAAGTGCACCAGCAGTTCAAGGCGGTTTGTTTAAGGTATCATAACAGTTAAAGAAACAAAACCCTCAATCCTTTTTATTTCTTCTGACAGGCAGTGACCCTTTCACATCCTTTGACCTCTTCAGACATGATTAGTCGGTCAAATGTTTAAGAATGTCTCAGCTTGGCTCCTCATATTTACTGTCACCATCTCCGTTTGATGTCACACTTTGAGGAATCCAAATGTTACCTTTTCATTAATTCAATACTGATCAGGCACAGTACATTTTTCTTGTGTTCCCATCAGTTCTGTAGAACTGCAGGCATGTGCTGCGGGTTGTCTATTGTAATTACATCAAAGGGTTTAGACATCAGTTTAAGAAGCTATGTAGGTCCTGGAAGTTTGGAGACCTAATTAACGGGACACTCCAGCCATCATATCCACTTTAATGCATACGGAAGCTGAAGGCAGTCTTAAAGTTAACTTTTTTTAAGCAAATTCCACTATGTATTTACGTTTTTTTTTCCACAATCCAGCACCCTTGCTTGCAAGAGATACATTTGGACACACATATCTCCTGCCTCCCAGTGCCCATGTGTGGTGTGGTCAATACCAGCCATCTCCAGCTATGCCTCATACAAGAGTTTCTTGAGGAATAGCCTACAGTGTCGCCGGTGCCAAGAGCCCCAGTTATGGCTCTGTTTATTTCTTCTGTCGAATCAAAGCCCTGCTCCCATCATGTTTTTCTGTGTCGTAGATCGTCTTGTGCATAGCTTGCAGAACCATGCCTGGGACAGGGCTTAGCTGGTGTCATCCAAGCTCACAACAGGGCGACTCACCCTCATCTACTGAGGAGTAGCAGATCTGTGCCTCCAATGATGCAGGCATCTCTTCTTTGCTACAATGAATATTGTGATGCTAACATGGAAATGTCTCAATCAGAGGGCCGTCTGGGGTATTGTCCAATTCTCACTGCTCATACTCAGGTGACTGCTGGGTAAAGCATGGTCACTCTCATGTTAAACCTCTGGAGCTTAGAAAGTCTCTTAGGTGTAGGCAGCAAGAGGCTTTGTGGCAAACAACTGTGTGGCACTACAAGCCTAGTCAATGACACTGAACCATACCCCTGGATCCTACTTTACATATCCAGAGGCGACCCCAGAAGTACCATATATTCAACGATCACTTATAACTTTTCTTTTTCTTTCACAGTAGACCCAATATTGGCCGTATATTTGTTTCAGTAATTTGGTTACGAGGAAAGTTGCCCAGAATATTGTGGCTTACTGCTGACGGTGGAAATTCTCCAAGTGTTGCTAAGCGATCTACAATATTATGACAGGCACATAAGTATGCCAATGGATATTTTTACCATGGTCCCTTATTATGCTTACAGCACCACTTATGCGGCCAGCGTATAGAATATCAAATGTACGGATTACTTTCCAAACCTTTAACTCAAGTCGATATCAGAAGTATAAAGATATCTGTATTGCTAAAGAGTGCATCTGAATAGCTGAATAGTTCTGCCACTGGCAATCTCTTTCTTTTGAGCTTCCGTTATTCCTGGTTGTCACACGTGAATATCTTAAAATTATAAATTTCAAACCAACCATTACTTTCAGGCTCTAATGGCCAAGTACTTAAGTAAATTGGTGCACTTTCTGGTAATGCATGTTTTCAATTGCTCCAACCAATTTAATACAAGTCATTTGAAATATACGAAATGATTACTGTATTTGGCAGAAGATTAAAGAGGTATAGCGGAATACAATAAGTAATTGTTCCATATTTTAGTTTTTACACCCGTTTAGGTTATCTAGGTATTCAATTTATCTTTTAACAGGGAATTTACCGTAGAATACTTTGAAATGCGGAAGCTGATGGGAGAAACATTACATTAACAACACTACAAGAACTAACAAAATGTTTGAAAGGTCAGCATGCAGCAATCTGTGTAAAATAACCAGTTTGTGGTACATTAAGGAGAATGAAGAATACATGGGAGGCATTTCTTAAAAGGGTGCTCGAAGTCCCCGTGAAAGCCAAGGGGCTGGGGGGTGCAGGGAAAGAGAGCAAATTCATGGGGGAGCTCTGATGAATGCCTCCATGCATTTACCAAAGGGGAAGATTTAATACACCCACAAAATGCATTAAAGTACATATGATGGCTGGAATGTCCCTTTAGAATCAAATAGGAAAAGGTGCCAGCTGGGAAAAATATTACTAAGTGTTCTCAGAAATCATTTATCAGCTCTGCCTTTTTTACAGCCTTGACTCCCAACAGTCCCGCTTTTGTGGAACAGTCCCAATTTTTCGGGCACTGTACCACTGCCCCGGGTAGCTGCTCTACTTTAGTGGGCAGTGGGGATCAAGGGCCAGTTGGAGAGATCCTCTGGTCTCCTCTCACGGGGCCAAGAACCTGTGAAACCAATGGTCTGCAGAGACTATAGTTTCCATATGGCCGCCTTGCAACACTTTGTAACAAATTGCTGCAATGTCGCTCTACCCATAAGGAAGGTGGCTGGCCACAACCCCCAGCCCACTTCCGCCACCAGTCTCACCATGTCATATACCCCAACACACATGTCCCGAGTTGGACACATTAAATGTTGGGGGATGTGCTCACTAGGGTGAAGTAGGTGATTTTAAACTCACCTGCAGACTCCCAGTGTAGTGAATATACGCCAAGTCTACATCAAGATTAAAAAACCTATTGTTAACCAGAGATTGCCCAGTTTCCAATCAGCAAACCATATAAATGTAGTAAATTATCAATACTCTTATTTTTTAATGGCAACACTTACTGAGTTAAAATCGTCCAAAAGCACATTTTTCCAGCACAGTCATTTCTTGATAAACGGCAACAATGCTAATCCTATTTTCTGCTTAAGATGCATCGTTTAATTACCAGTCTTTTCAGAACAGAAGACAATCGGATGTTATTGCTGGTTTAGCGCAATCAAGACGTTTTGTATTGTTATCTGAAAGAGCTGTGATTTAGCACCTTTCTTAATCACCCGAGGTATAGTTATAAAACTTCTTTTATTCTTAAATCTCGTCGAGCTATCTTCAGCCTCCACTGACATTCATATGATTGTCTGACTTTTCCCCTAGACCTGCAATTAAAGTTAGTGAAATAAATCAAATAATCCTCAGCAGTCTACTGTTGGAAAAAAAAACCAACTAGCTCCAAAAAAGAGGCTTTTGGCATATCATACCTGGGTTCAATTTTAACTTATTATCCAGCAGAATAAAAAAATGAAATAAAAGAATAAAAGAACATTAGAAATTCACCAGTCTTATCTTTTTGACAACTTAAAGTCACACAGGCTACAAAGAGCTTTCATCTATTGAACATACATGTGATCCTCCTTCTGCCTCCTGAAATTACATTTTGGAAAATTAGTTACTATAATGTTTGGCATTATTATTTCTATTACTTAATTATTTATTATATTATATGTTTTGTAAAGTTGAACACATTGCTAGCTATCGCCAGATAGATGGTTTTCAATATGTTTTTGATTCACTGCATAAAATGTGTATTTTGCATAAAACCCACTTCTAAATAATAGGTATTATAACTTGGGAACTCTCTGGCTCCAGTCACGCTGAGCACCCCCTTTGAGGGATACAGGTAGGAGGTACGGCTAACGTCAGTGGGCTGACCCGCGGGGGACACATTTTTTGTCGGAGGGGAAGTGGGCAGGCAGTGGGGCGAGCCACAACAGTTCTCCCGTGACTGAGAGTTTCCTCCTAGGGACCCGGAAACCCGGCGCTTCACAAGGAGTCCTCCTGGCGACCCAGAGTGTTACCAGGTATTGCTGTCAGAGGTCTTACCCTCTTCAGAGGTCTTAACATTTGGGCATTGCCCTAGGCCTGACCCAAGGCAGCACCCACAGCTGCCCCTATACAGCCACCATCCTCACTGTCGAGCAGGTGCAGTGCCTTGCCAACTCGGCACAGCCCTCCATAGAGTAAACGGGCCAGTGGGGCAGATCAGAGATCTCCCTTCTAACAGATCCATTGAGTAGTGGCTCAGGGGAGAGGCGGATTCCTTGTCCCACTTCTATGGATGTGTGAAGACTAATAAAGTTTTGTGAAAGGGATGTATTGGTGTAACAATGTTTTTACTTCCTATACCGCGTATCTGCTCAGTTACTCTATCTTTCCATGGAGAGGGGCAGATTGCCCAAGTTTTGCCTCAAGGGGATTTCTGCCCCACCTGAACCCGATGCCCTAGAATATGTTGTTGACCGTCTTAAGTAAAATTAGACACACTACAGAAAACTGATCAGCAAAATATAGATGCCCAGTCAATTTTTATACACCTAAGAACTTGGGTGGTTTTTCAGTGACTCCATGTATGCCTCAGTATCTGCGCTCCGTTAATTAAACTCAAGATCAAGGTAAATCCTAGGGCAATCTTATGTCGACCTGTATAAGCAAGTGGGAGGTCAATAAACTCTTGTTTACTCGGAAAAAAGGCATGGATTACCAGGAAGACAGATTAAGGGAAAAACCAAAGGAATCATAACTTTCACATGGCATCATATGACAGCGTGGTATCTTATGACACAAATGATATTTTAATTAACCACATGAATCCCGGGGCTGTACATAAAACAGGACTGAAAAATAACCACCCAAAATTAGCGAAGGAGACTACAGCCTGATAAGCAGCAAATTTTCCAGAAAGCCTTGTCTGCCTTAAAATAAACAGAACATCAAATTAATTATAGCTCTACTTCGGATATATCCAGTCTGTAATTAGGAGTTCTCAAGCCAACCCTAGGACAACGAACCCCTTTTTGTGTATATACATATGTTGTTATGCCAAAACAGTTTCATTTTTTTTTTTTTGGATAAAAGATAAAAAAAGGACCTTGAGTGTTTCGCGGAAATGATAACCATTTTAATTGGACCGCTTTTTGAAATTGCATTATTCATTGGTTTAATAAAAATCAAGAAAGGCTGTATATACTTCAAGATTCTTGTATCCCACATGGAAAGTTTTTTTAAAAAAATGTTAAGATCTAATAAAAATTCATGAATATGACTGCCACATGCCTTCTTAAGAGCCAAATATGTCTGAATGCCATCTGTGCAGGATAGTCTAATTAGAGGATTAAACAGAGAGACGAGTCTTTAACTCACATGTGCAGACACATGCCTTTTACCATGAAAGGGAAAGAAAAATGAGAATACGATCAAGGAGAAGGAGATGTGCGGACTGCGTTTTCCGTGTGGATTCCCTCTAAATGTGGTAAGCTAAACACACTGTATTTAGCGTCCAGTTCATCCCATGGGGCATTCGTATTCTTTTCACCGGATGAAATAGCCTGGACGAGTGAGTAAACTTGGCAGCGCACCAATCCCATTTTAATATGTTCAAGCACTCTTCTGCAAGACATTAGAATTTAAGGGCCGAAATATGCTTAAGGGACCAATTCTGCTGTGTATTCTACCCTTGAGCGTCTGCCGTGTGAAAAAAAAACAGGTTGTAAAGGTTAACTAAGTGATCAGTTGATGGAGCTCAGGTTGTTATGTACAAATGTATAATAATATGCTTTATAATTATGTATAATGGGTACTAGATTGTAAGTCCTCTTCAACGTTTGTTTCTGTAAATCCAAAGTGATGCACTACTTGTTGTGTCCCGTTTACCCATTGTACAGTGCTGCAGAATATGATGGCGCTATATAAATCAATACGTAATACTAGGGAACTCTCTAGGCTTCTCTGGGTCTCTGGGTCACTATGGGGAAACTCGGTTTTGTGGGATTGACGTAGCAGCACTCCTCACTCAATTGCGCATGTCCTGCAATGTCAGCGGGTCCTCCCCTCCGACCCGCAAGGGGAGCTCTGGGTTGCCGGAGTCAGAAAGCCCCCAGGCATGGTAATAATGGTATCACACATTAAGTGTGACAAGAGACTAATTGATACAATGACTTCCTTCCTTCCTTCTCTCCCCTCCCTCCCCTAAATACCTACGTATACCTTAGATTTAATAGTATGTGCCATTTTCCATTGATGGACAGTCAAATAAAGCCTGTCCCTTTTTATTTCAAGGCCATTAAAACGGAATGAGAGAAAGGTAAAAATACCATGTTAAGATGTATATTATACAGTATATATAAGTCTGATCATGTGTCGGTGTATGCAGTTAAATTGAGATATGTCATGCCATATAACAAATATTAAATTGCTACAATATTTTGCTGCATGTATATGTAGCTCCAGGTTTGAAGGCGCAAAATAACTATGTTCCACTACGTTTGAATCAATCAATAAATATATGAACTAAATCAGTATGGTATTTTGTCCCACAGTTTGAAATTCAATACAAAATCTAAACAAAATCCTGGCTGAGCCATTAAAAACCCTGCTGGTCCAGATTAAAATGGAATTTGGAGCCTTTGGGCAAAAATCCCCAACATTAAGATTATTTGATTTGTCAGATTCCATAAATTTGTCCTTCTAAAATCCAGCACATGTATTATGTATTAAATTTAATAGGACATATCTATACATTTAGCTATCAAGCGAATTGTATTTAATACTGTTATTATTTCATCATCCATATGTAATTCTTGTGTTGCATATAGTATGTTTTATGCTTGTTCACTGCAAAGGAACTTCAATGATCACACGCAAAAGCTGTATTCATAGTCTGCGTGTTGTATGTTTAAAGCAGACCAGAAATCCTGCACTGACACTAAAAATGGCTATTTAATTATTGAATTATTTTTCTGTATTATTGGTCTTTATCCCTGTCTCTTATTGTCAAGGTGCTGGTTGTTGGTGATTGGTTCAAACAGCCTTTGCAAGGGTGGGGTAAAGAAGGGAGGTGGAATCATTTCTTTGCCACCTTCTGAAACAGATCACTGCTTCCCTTAGATAAAATAATCCTTTGCTATTAAACTAAATATCATCAAAAAAATCACACTATTTGAAAAACTAAAAGCCCAAGCTATGCGTATGTTGTTTCTATAGACCCCCTAGAATGTAGTTTGTATTTCCTACAGGAAATCTGGTTCTTCTGATGAGTCCAGTCTCATCAAGACTCAAGAGGAACTATTCCTCGTATTGCTTTAACTAATACCAAGGTGATCAGTCTCAGTAACCCATTGAGACTATCATCTTCATTTTCAGTCCCACAATCCTGCTGTGTAGTGTTTGATGTTGTCCGATGTCTACTTGTGGGGGAAAGGACCAACCATTGCTTTTTCTAATTGCTGAAACTCAAAACAAATGTCGATGAGATCGGGCGCATTACAATGAATCTCCGAGTAATTCCACCTTTCTCATTATACTAATGTTACAAATGACTATTTGTTAATCCCACAGTACAGACCGGAGTTAATCATAACCCTTTTGTTTTCAGGAATTCAAAAAATGTTTATCATTAGCAAAGTTCAAAGATATTACTCAATGCGTAATGTTTGCCTTCCATCATGAAGGCTTTTGGTTTGCTTCCTTTCTACTGGCTTCTGTGCCAATTTCATATTGTCAACAGATGTTTGAATGATGCTTACTCAGCGCATGAGCTATTGGCAGTGAAGGCTTGCTGCTATAGCAGACGGCACTAAATTAATCCCAACAGAGATGAGTTATATTTGCTCTTCTAATAGAAAAGAAGAAACTGATGAAAAAAAAAAAAAGGATACAGAAGATCAAAAAGCCAAAGGCATGACAGTAGATGATTTTAATGCTGAACAAAGTATTGACTTCATTTTAGAACTTCTGAACTAAAGATCAACAAAATCATGTATTGTATACAACGTAACTCAAGATAACAACCTTTGTCCCTCAATACACCAGGGCTTATTGCATTTTAAACCAAATACGTAATGTTAGCATTTATTATCATTTCATTCTCTTTAGTTGTGAATGCAGAAGCAAAACCACAGCATGGTAAATACTGCTGGGTGTCCTTAGTTATAGGCAAAGTATTCTGGGTAGAGTGAATATGGCATTCCTAACAAAGTGTTAAAAATGTTGGTCCAATTACTTCCACATGGCAGATAACAGGATGTGTTTTCTGTATATAAATATTGCGTGAAGTGAAATATAGCCTCTAGACCATTGAAAACTTCTCCTGTATCCAGATGGCTAAAGGCACATGATGAAACCAGAGAACCAATGTTCCCATGTCCGAGACCCCTAAACATGCATGAAAGTATTGTTGGAATGTTAACCCAGATGGAAAAAAACGTGATTATTAGAGGTGAAACACATGCGCTTTGACCACCAGTGAATAAGACACCGGATGGCCGAGAAGATATGTGCGTCCTAAGCAAGAGCATATGATGTGATGATTTGTCTCAAGACACCACGAAAGAGAGAGAGAGAGATAAAAAGATCTACATTTATCTCCTAACAATTGTGCTACAGTATAGCTTGAGATCTTGAGATCTTGTTTGTTGGACAATTAGCTGCAGGTGGGAAGTTGTGAGATGAATAATTTATTTGTACTGTATTTCTTAAGCATTTTAAAGGGCCAACATGGGCCTTCTCAAAGAAGAAACTGCCCAAGGCTGACTCTTTATAATTTCTAGGACATAAATCTCAAGTAATGACTTCTCTCGGAGTCAGGAACTTTGGATATGTAGCTATTACAATAAACGTCGACAGCAGCATGAAACTACTGGGAACCTTTTATTGAAACAATGCAATGTTATGCGGAATATTATACCAGATGGGCCATTTATAGTAGAATTGGAGGCAAACTGTAAGTCAGGGTTCTTAACAAAAAAAAAATATCACAACGGAAAACATTAGCATTTTTTCTAGGTAATAAAGTTTATAGCTTACTTCAACCGCTTGCCCTTCTTATCAATTTAGCTTCTAATTTGATAAAACCTGTCCGGTTGTCATGATGGATTGCATTTGAATACACTGGTGACCTGGAGCATATTTAGATAACACCCTATTTAATAATGATTTGCCTCAGCAAATTTTTTCCTTGTTTAACTTCAAGACAAGCAGAGGCCACCCAAAAAGTATCAGCCGCCACAGAGACTTGGAACAGCTTGTTCTCCTGCGAGCTAACCTCACGACGGGCAAGCAGTGCTATAACAGCTGCCTCGGCAGTGGTTAGTAAGACCGACGAGAGCCTTAGAACAAAGACATCAAAGAGAGATGTGTGTATCAGCACTGCGGATACCGAAGGTTAAAATGCAGTCGACCCTTTCGAATCAGATGTCTTAGTCAATATAGAAATGTAAAGTTACAAGAGACCTACTAGATAACTTATGTTCGAAAAATAATGTTTATTCTTAGTGAACGCATAACCGCATCCTAAATAGACTTTAAACAGAATGGTCAACATTCTGTGGCGAGAGTTCTAAATGTATGCCCTTACCCCTGGTATACGGTCTGCCACGTGTGCTCACGAAACAAATCAATTTACAAAGCATGTTGATGAAAAAAGTGCATTCTACTGCCAGATAATTAGGAAGGTATGTACTGAGGTGTAGTAAGATGGATCGCTTCCTCTATAAGTAAGCAAGTCACTCGGAAGTTCATTTACGTAGTTGTTTGGAATATGAGTAACAATGTAATATTATATTTGGATATAATGGAAGGCAAAATATGCGGTGTTTGTGTCTTCTATTTTTCCAGCCAAAAAATCAACCATCATGGTTTGTAATGGTGCTTTGTTGTTTTGACCAGGGGTCCATCTGACACTTAAAAATATATATATTTTTCCATGTCCTGTCACAGTGGCCTTAGACTGAAATTATTCATATTTAAGCAGGAGGAATGGCAAAATTAGCATAGTGGGGAAAAAAATCATTATCAAAGTTGGTCTCCTACTATCAGTTGATTTAAGTATTTGACCCAACTGGGTTCCATTGCTGCGAGTCTTTCTTATATTCCCTTACATTGTTTCTTTGAGCAGATCTGTTCAATATCAATGCCTCTAGGCTCTTCCTGACATGAGCACATGTGGATGTTTCACGATTCCAAGAAGATATAAGCAAAATACTTTAAGAATGATTGATGGAGGTCTACTCATGCGAGAAGATATGGACAACCACACAGGTTGGTTGTTAGTGGATATTGATGACCACTGTTAACAACCCCTGCCTGCAGTATATATCCAGTAATGTAACTGAAGTTAACTAGGTTTTATTTCACATTTCACTTTATCTGCATGATCTGAAGGCAATGGTGCTGGATACATTTCAGACTTGTGTACTACACCAAGCTGATTCTTTATGGCAATGTTATCAGAGTCCTGCTTATGCTAAAGGAGCCCACTTCTCCTTAACTAGTGAGAGGGCAATTAACTAAAATATTGAATTGTATACCATTGTGGTGGGAGTTCCTCTATAACTAGGACACACCAACATTGCCACCAGTTTAACCCTACACATTTTGGCTGGTACTGCTGCGTAAAGGGTTAAACTTAAGACATTCCAAACTGTGGATAAAACGTACACACACACTAGAAATAAAAGAACCACATGTGATTACAATGGATTTTTAAAGAAAAAAATCCTTTTCTGTTTTGTTTTTTTTTTGGTTTTTTTTAAGCAGGACCCCAGAGCCATTTCCAGATTGCACATGAACTCGTGTAATATACACGTGGGAACACCTCTGCTCAACGGATTGCAAGTAATCTCTAACAAAGAGAATGTGTCATTGGTATAAATATAAGCATTTCTGTAGTTGCTGGGAAAGGATCAGTTGAATTTGCCTAAAACATGAACAAAATAGTTACAGCTATGGAAACAATTAGTTCGACTTCAACCGCGGTGACAGCAACTTAAAGACATTTAACTGTCTTACAAACTTCTGTTAATTTCCAGAAGTTGCAAAGGATCCGCACAAAAAGAAAAGCGGAGCAGCCTGAAGCAACATTTTTTCCCAGTTTTGTTGCTTATATCTTGACAATGCTTTATTAAACATTTATTACACGGACTGATGGTATGTCCACGTAATATTACAGGTCCATGATGTAACACAGTAATATCGCACATTCTTTATTATGTATTCATTTATATAGCGTTGTATTCTGCATCGCAAATCTACAAATGGGCAATCGGAACATACCGGGTAATACATCGCGTTACAACATAACTCGCAACTTTGATAGTTGGGGAGAGCTGCGAGAGAGAGAGAGCCTCAGCATTATATGGGATGGGAGTAGAATTTGCCTGAGAGTGGGCGTGGCTAAACACAGCTCCCCTTCCCTGGAGAAAGAAGAGAGTGACCTGGAGACTCAGGGAAGCAGCGTTTCATAAGGAGACTTAGGGTCAAAGTTGGAGAGATCCCGGGTAGGATGGTCACCCACGGACCTCTATTGATTTTACAGCTCCCTGGGATGGTCAGGGAGACCAGATGATCCCTCCAAACAGCTCATGATCCCTACTGCCCTCAAAAGCAACACAGCGGGCAGCTACCCAAAAGAGCGGGTCAGTGCTCAGAACTTGTTACTAGCCCAATAAAAATGAGACATTCAGGAGGTATGCTCCTCTTCTGTTTTATCTCCCATGCACCCATAACCTTCTTGCTTTTTTAACATATCATTAGCATACACACCCTAACAGGTCTATAAAGGGCTCTTTAAAGTTGGGAAAATACTTGAACTGAAAAGGGTATGCAAATAAAGAAGAAGAACATAAAGCACGCTCCCCTCTGAAGCAGCACACACTGTTTGTTGTAGGGGACATGAAACACAAGGAGACTTAAGACTTGCTGGAGGCACCAGCTTCTGACAGTCAGCCATAATCCCACTGTTAGACGGTTCTTTAATGCCCGGCATTACTCTTTAATAGATGTTCCCAATTAAAAATGGAGGAATTTTGTGAAAGATCCACCTAAGGCACAGAGAAAAGCCAGAATATGCTACACTTTTCAATATGAATCTGCTTTTTTTGTGTATTTTTATTTTATATGATACTTAGTGTGATGTCTCCCTTTACAATGAGCTGTAAGACAAACAACACAGTGGCGTTTTTCCTCGTCGCGAGACTCAACGTTGACACTTTCCAAACATTAAAATACAGGCATCTGTTCAACATAATGTTAACGCATAGACAGGAACTCTCTGAAAAAGAGATTGTTGGGCAAGAGGACATGGAATTTTTAAACATGATTCAATAATTTTCAAGAAATGCATATTTTATATACAATTATTGTGTGAGCTTTCTTTGTCTCTCGTGTTTAATTTCCAATTTTACCCAGCATGCTATGTTGAAAATCTTTTTTTAAAAATATTTAAATATTTTTTCAAAAAAAAACATTTTATAGACTACATTTGTCCTGTCCTCAAGGAGATAGTCCTACTGAAATCCACAGAGCAAAAAAAAGAGCAGATCAAAATAATGATATTTTCTTTTTTTTTTTTTCTCCACTATACATTGACGTTCTTTTGCTTTACAATTGCGCATGAATAACACGAAGAGTGCAGAAATAATGGTAACGGCTAGTTTATTGATTACACAGTGCGATACTTTTCCATAAAACCTTCTCAGATGATTCCTTTTGCACGGCTAAATTTCCAATATTACGTTTCCAGTAACTTTAGATCAGATAATAAACAAGTCGATAAACATAGAATCTTTCCCAAAACATTTTGTTTGTCTTCCATGGTTTTTTTAGACTATATATATATATATATATATATATATATATATTTATTATTATTATTTTTTAAACAAATTCTATTTAAAATAGAACTGACATTTAATAATGCTGGAAACCTAGTGGTTTGCAGATACTGGTATTATCATTCTTTCACTATCTGTTGAAATTCTTATTTCAAAGCTTTTTTGTTGTTATAAAGAGCGTAATGCTTGAAGACTATTCAGATACTTAACAATATTTATACAAAAGTAGTATAAATGATACTAGAATGGGTGCAAAACAGGCTTCATCATATTGGATATCTGATCGAATAACAAAGTATCCTTTACAATACGGAGAATTTTTACAAAATAGGGCAAGCTCGTGAAATAAAATCGATCTGTCATTGTTTTACCCCATCTATATGGTATCTATCATTTAAAGACCCTAATTGATATTAATGTTCTAGGAAGGCACAGACAAGACTATTTATAAAAACACACTACTTCTATACACCCCTAGATCTGCTGTAGACAAAGGCGATAGTAATTAAATAGATCTTTATTCTTTGCCAATAATTAGGGAAAAGAGAGTCATTTTGTGTTGAGTCATGGATACAGAACTGTGATGTCTATTGATCATACCGCATGTAAAGACTGTGGGAAAGTGTATAGATCGTACTCCTTTATCTTCTGACTGTGAAGCATAAACATCTCCCTAATGCACATTTCTACAATCATTCACCGAGGACTCGTTTTAAGGAACCTTCAGTAATTCCACTTGCAGAATCCAGAAAAAGGAATAACATTGGGGATGCTTTATTAAATAACCTTGACCTCCTACGAAAGCCTCTATGAAGCCTTCAAGTCAAATGGACTGGAATACTAAAGGGACAGCTGTGTGCGTTCATATAAAGTGGTGTTATAAAACAGAGCAATTTATGTGCATGGCAACCAGATCTGACTTCAAGTCAAAGGCTTTGACAAATCCCAGAAGCCAGACTACCATGGCTCCTAGGAAGGTTCTGGCTGGCTCTTAAACATATCGTTCTATAAATAGTTGTCAGCCGGTCTTCTATAATATAATGGGAATATATTACAAATAGACAGACAGTTCAAGTGACTATCTATCTATCTATCTATCTATCTATCTATCTATCTATCTATCAATCTATCTACTTCTATTATCTATCTACTTCTCTATCTATCAATTGGTTGATCGATCAGTCTATGGATTGTAAGCTTCCTAGAACTGAGCCCTCCTGACCGTCTATCCTCTATTTTAACATGTGTTAGTGTTCCCACTGTTCACTAATGTAACCGCCCTATGGAATCTGTTGATGTTATATTAATGAACAGAATATAAGATCTAGCTATCTAGATATATATCATCTACCTTCCAACGTCCCTCTTTCCTAGGACATCACAATGTTTGCATGCTATAGGTATACCCCAGTGTTTTACAGCCATAAAAGTCTTAATTATATATATAATATATATATATTCAGCACAAAGTGTGTTTATGAATCAGATTGTGTAAATAATAAAATGCATACGCAGCTTATCAATTGGTCCTAAACTGACATATAAAGCACTGCCTCCTAGCCCTGCCCCTAAGCACCCCTAAAAAGCAAAATGTCCCGTATTTGCCATTTCACATGTTGAGAGATAAGATATACGGACATCATCTGCTCTTCTGAGTCTATGGCAGTTTTCCCTTTTCCTATTAAAAAGTACAAACGTGTTTCAGGGACCCCCCAAAAAATGTTCCTTTATACAGCGATCCATTTATCTGAGAAGGGGGGGCGTACCGTTGCCATACACCGCCCTGCGCTCGCCATCTCAATAACGCCTTCTTTGAAGTTTGTATATCTGAACTCACTTCAACCTCATTATAAAGCCTTAAAGACGTTTAATGCCGCGATCTGGAGTTTTCTTTTGTCGACATACAGCAGGAAATATTTACTGTAAGGGCAGTTATGTGTTTTATGGGCAGCAAAATATTTAACACAGCTATTCGGATTTCAAATGTTTTCTGTTCATGTGGCGTTTGGACAATGGACTCTTGTTTTAATCTGGCCCTGTTCCAAAAACAGGGGTCCCTGACCTCAGTTCCTCCGGTAAATATTCAACTCCTAGCACTCCCAGCCCTCTGACGTCTGGCAGAGGGCTACAAGAGTTCAAGTCCTAAAAAAGTTGGCTACCTCCGCTGTACGAAGTATCTTCAACAACCAAAAGAAACAAATAAATGTTAAGTGCGAGAACATGTACTAAGCGAGCCATTACTGCTGTAATTAAATACCCGGGCGGTTTAAATATATTACAAATATTACACTAACTCACCATAAAAATGATCATTTTTTAAGAAAATTCGGCACTACCCGGGATGGAAAATATCGTCAGGAAATGAAACTGTGAATTACAGAATTTCCTATGGTATATTATGATAATTACTTGTAAAACTGTTGAATATTAGACACATTTGGTACATATATAACTTGCATGCCAAAATTAACAATAGTTCATCAAGAAATCCCAAATTAAATAGAATCAGTTAAATGAGATTTTATGTTAAACATATTTCATTTTGCTTAAAGGAAAAAAAAGCCAATAAATATATATTACATTCTTTTATTTCTGGTAATTTCCGTAATTGCTTACATGCACGCATTTTCCGACCCTACGCGCAAGCAGGCAGCCATACGCACTCACGCATTCTGAAATCCGGGACTGTTGGCGGGTATAGATCTGGACTGGCTCTTGTTACAGGCAGATGTTACATGTGTCAGTTAATAAAAAGCACAGCAGTGTTGCAGAATGTGACGATGTAATGTAAATGTATTCATAATAATGATAATAATAATAATAAAATAATAAAAGTAATAAATACCAGTACTGCCTGCTGCCTCTAGCCCTGGAAGTATAAAAGCTGTATACGGAAATACACAAACCCCATTATCTATACGCCAAATACCCCCTCCACTGGTTGTACCGGATTTATTCCAGATGCCACTGAACTCGGCTCCGCTGACGTTAAATGGTCCCTTTATAAGAGTAAGTCTGATAATAGTGGAAAAGATCAAACTGGTGCAAGCGGTCAGAGGCAATCTGTATGCAGCAAAAACTGATACTATATGTATATATATCAAGAAACGCTCTGCAAGTAGAAGAACGATAGAGAAAAGCATGGCATTAAGACTGTGATAAGGAACATGGATAAGATATATAGGAAGTTTCTGTACTGAGAGGGCGGTAGATAAGTGGAACAGCCTCTCAGTAGACGTGGTATAGGCCAGTGCAGGTATTTACACATGCATGGGGTAGGCATATGACTCTCCTGGATCTAAGACTAGCCCGAGGACTGATTAAGGTCTGAGTCTTTACATCAGGAAACTCTGGCAGACTAGACGGGCCGAATAATGAAGGAAAAAAGCAAGGAAGGAACACATGCGCTGAGAGGTGAATTAGGACGCCATCAGGGAAGCCACAAAAGGGCAGCCAGAGCTATAAAGCTTCTCCCCGGTGAGAAGCACCACCTGCGGTTGGAAGGCCGTTCCCATGTGCCCATTAAATACGGCCGTGTCACTAAAAGTACACAATCAAGAACGCACAGAGACCGGTCCTAAAAACAGTTTACTGTTTAACATCAATATGCCGAGTCTGGCCAGCGTCTGCCATGGAATAAGCCAGCCTGTCCGGAATGTGCCACTAAACCAAAAACGGGCCGTGTTTACACTACGATAATCCAGACTCGTATCAGAGCATTAGCACAAGAAATGGCCCCAGCAGACCAGTATACTCCAATAAAACTCCGTCTGTGCGCACTGGGATCCCACGGTTCAAGGTGAAGTGGAGATGGGTGGTAATATATATAGTTATTTTTATATAGATATAGATATATATATATATATATATAGTTGCAACCTATTTTAAGGTTATTATTAATAATTAATTATTACGGTTTCTAATGATAGAGCAGTCCAGTCGCTGCTGCGAGTCTTCTGGAAGGTGGTCATTAGAAGGTGAAAAGCAGGAGGTATCTCATGTGGTTCAGGAAACCGCTTTCTTTAGCCTGTCTGGTTTGGGTCTGGTATGAAGATGATGCCATAAACAGTAACTTTCATAAAAAATGTCGGGGATCAGTCATTAATTTAGTTAGCAAATACTTCTAGATTGTCAGCTCTGTTTGAGCCGGGCCCTCCTTACTCTTCTGTCTCTGTAAGTCCAAATTTCTATGTCACGGTCTAGTTATGTCCTGTTTACCCATCGTACAGCTCTACAGAATATGATGCCGCTATATGAATCAAATAATAGTAATAATAAGACTTTTCAAAAAATACTGACTTCCTGGTAACAAAATGTTAGATTTTTTGGTTAAACATAGAACTTGACGGCATTAGAACAAAATTCGGCCCACCTAGTCCACCTATTTTCCTGATATAAAGACTCAGACCCTAATCAGTCATAGATTCCTGATAGCTTCATGCCTATCCCATGCATGTTTAAATCCCATCGTTGTATTAACCTCTACCACTTCTGCTGGGAGACTGTTCCATTTATCTACCGCCCTCTCAGTAAAGTAAACCTTCCTGACATTACTTCATGTTTTAAAACGATAAAATAGGAATAATACAAGTGGCACTGCTGCTTTAAGAGAGATGTTTTGCCGGCGTAGCCTTGACAAGTAGCGTTCACAATAATCACTTCTATGTCGGCAGCGGCTCAAAATTCATTTAGAGTTCAACAGATGTCCAAGCAACTTCAAAGGATCTCAAATATGCAGCATTAATGTCTAAATCATCGTGATATATCACATCGGGCTAATAAGAAAGAAATGCAGATGCGCAGATAAGTCGCTTTTTCATCCCCTCAAATCTTCCCTTAAGCAACATTTTGGATTTCATTGTTTTTAACGACAAGGAAACGATTGTGAACAAAACTTCAAGAGGTTTGCAGAAGTGTCACACGTAGTGCCAAACCCAACAGTGAGTCACCGATAAAAGGCTATTTATTATCGCCGTCCGGTGACTCATCACATGAAGAATACGATGATAAACTGTTTATGATGCAGAAATGTATAATGTGATGCAACTGCCTATAAATGGGAATTTACATTAGAATAAGAAACACAGAAACATAGAAGCATTCGGCCCGTCTAGTCTGCCAATTCTTTCCTGCTGTAAAGATCTTAATCAGTGCTTTGTCTCGTCTGAGGTTCGGGAGTCATATGCCTACCCCATGCATGTTTAAATTCACTTACTGTGTTAATCTCTACCACTTCCGCTGGGAGGCTGTCCCACTTATCTACCACCTTCACAGAATCAACGGTAGTTCAGCTTGGGAAGTGGCAGCCCTTTGTATGTCTTCGCCTAGCTTACGTGTGATTGGCTGAGACTCAACTAATTTCCAAATTAACCCATTGATTTCAGCCCAATCCACCCATTGTACAGCGCTACGGAATTTGATGGCACAATAAATTACTGGGCCTAGGGTAGCAGGTCCAAGAGGCCGAGAGCCCCCCGCTGTGCCTCTGTTCAATAGGCAGGTTACAAGGGAGATCTCTGATCTCCCCAACCAGCCCATTTACTCTACGACAGCCTCCACCGGCTACACGCCTTTAACTGACGGAGCCCTGGGATATGACATCATAACGCGGTGCTACACAGCGAGGACGTGGGGGGGGCGTCCGGGAGCGCTGCCCTCGATATATATATATATATACACACACTTTTTTTTTTGCCTGTAAAGTAGAATATTTGGTTCCAAAAGTATGCACCCAGATGAAACCCGTTATCGATTGTGACTTCTAACGCATTAAACGAGAAGACCAGGTGCAAAATCATCGACTTTGTGATTTCCGTAGCGGCGTCAGATGAGCCTTTCACAGCTGCCTGGATTAAGTTTTATCCTTTTTTTTTCTTAAAACAGCTGTGGGCGATGTCACTCGATGTGTTCTGAAATCATTATTCCAGTATTGTTTTACAGGTGATATTTTTATTGCATGGGGTGAAAAAAATAACAATCATCAGATACACAGCAGGTGGTCCCAAAATATAAAAAGGCAGTTAAAACACTAATACCCTCTCCTCCCCCAAACAACTGGCTTACTGAATACAAAACACACATTTCCGACAATATCGGAATGTCTAAAACAACCGGATCAACGTCCAGTGACTTTAGTATTCTAACATAAATGTAAAAAAATACGCCGTTTCCTTTATTTCCATATTATTATCCCTTATATACCATTATATTATATTTACTGTGTTTGGTCAATCATCAGAGCAGATCTTAAAGGGAAATTCTCTAATAATAATAAACATATTATTAATAATAATTCTAATAATAATAATAATAATATTCATAATAAAATATATAATATTTATAATAATAATAATATTAATGGTCCAATAGCTATGCAGCTAATATCTCAACTACGTCAGAAGACAAGGTCAACTATTAAAAAAATTGTATTGAAACTTAACAATTTTATACACAGATAAGAACAGGGATTAGGATACTTGACCCGGAGTCTCAGGGTTTTTGCCCCAATCTCAGGGTCTCAGGTTGAAGGGGCGGATTTTCAGTCTGCAGCTGACTCCTTCCTATTCTATACTACTGCGATCATATATAAGACTCCCAGTTGGTGCTATTGCTCCTACTATGTTATGGTTGATATTATCCCTGCTTGAATACAGGTGACTCAATTAAGTGTATCTTTCAATAATGACAAGTGAATGTATCCATGAGGACCAGTATTCCATGTGGGTAACACATATGATAAGTCGCCACAAAGAATCATCACGGTGGGCCATTAAAGGGTTAATATGATATTATCTTTTAATATAAGAGTCTCAGGGTCAGCTCATTTAAAATGTTCCCAGGTATGGATATAAAGCTGTTACTAGTGTCCATACGCGGACTAATACTTCGCCTATGGCACCAGAACTAGGTATATTTTGTGTGTGTTCCTATCTCCTCTGCTGGTAGGCTGTTCCACCTATCTAGAAACCTCTCAGTTTAGAAACAGAGATATTTTCCCCAATTATATATTACAACAATAAATGACATTGATATTTATACAGTGCACGGTTACAATAGTAACTTTTAATGGCAATCTAGCTCTGTATTTGCCTTATGAACGAGTTGATGTGATACTAAACAATCCTACGTCTCAGATTAATGGTACGTATAAGCAACGTATACAGTGTGGGTAGTAAGCAAGTGCTAACCCAACATGGAACGTGGAAATCCTTATTCCAAAGAAACAAAAGATATAGGAAGATAGAGCTGACGCCAAATGATGCATTACCTATGACCAGCTTTAAATACGTTTATATGGCATTTAATTCCCATTTTATCAAATAACCGATAACGTTTAAATGTGGTACCCGAGCACATCTCATTTTAGAAAATAAAGTAGTTATCACTGTTTCCATATGCCTACGCTCCAATTAATTTACAATAAAGAACCGCCGCTGTCATTAATTTTATTTCTAAAATTGACAGAAAAGGTCTTTTTATCTGTCACCGAACAGACTATGGCTCGTCTATCACACCAAAATATATTTTTCATTGTATTCCTATTGCAAGGATGTGCTTATATCTTCCAGATAACAAATATGTTAAAGTGAATGGAAAGAAAAATTTATTTTTGTGCACGTAATGCACGTTTAAGTAGTTTAAAATTGGGAGCTTTGAAATATATATTTTTTCATTCATATAATTTATTAGGTATATTTTTTTTTTAACAGAATTTTTCTGTAATTTTCACAATATTTTTGGGATATGTCTTCATGCAATGTTAAAACGGAAGGAATATATTAAAATAAACTAAAAAAGGGAATTAAAGATTATAGAGCTGTGGACACTTAACTGGATATTGTGCTATTGTGCAATATTTGGGGGTTTCTTAATAAAATAAGGGTTTATGTATATATTTATGCACAATTAGTTAAATTATGTTAATTTTGTCTTATTATTCATATATAATAACGTTTGTTATCATTTTAGTAGAAAACCAACAGCAGGACCACTTGTTTTGAGCTGTTATACCGTAAATTGGTCTTTTCAGTGTAATTTTACTCAAACATCAGTAGTCTGTACAAAGGGAAAAATTCATTTACTACTAATCTCGAATCTGTATTTGCAAAACAGGCAAATTATTTAGTCTGGAGAGAAGCCTTTCTGTATGTACACAAACACATTCATTTTATAAGCTATGTCACAGGCTCTATAAGAGACCATTCTTTAACTGAAAGCATTGTAAAGGAAACCTCACAACAGCCCCCCAAGAAACAGTAAAGGTAGGAGAGAGAAAGAGAGAGAGTGAGTCACACAGAGAGAGAGAGAGGGAGAGAGAGAGAGAGAGAGAGAGAGAGAGAGAGGGGGAGAGAGAGAGGGAGAGACAAAGATGGAGGGAGAGAGAGAGAGAAAGTGAGAGGACAGGGAGAGAGAGAGAGAGGGAGAGAGAGAGGGAGAGAGAGAGAGAGAGAGAGAGAGAGAGGGAGAGAGAGAGAGGGAGAGACAAAGATGGAGGGAGAGAGAGAGAGGGGAGAGAGAGCGAGAAAGTGAGAGGACAGGGAGAGAGAGAGCAGAGAGAGAGGGAGGGAGGGAGAGGGGAACAGAGAGAGAGAGAGGGAGAGAGAGAGAGAGGGGGGAAGGGAGAGAGAGAGAGGGGGGGGGAGGGAGAGGGAGAGAGAGAGGGAGGGAGAGAGGGAGGGAGAGAGAGAGGGAGGGAGAGAGAGAGGGAGGGAGAGAGAGGGGAGAGAAATCTCAGTCACCTCCAGAAAACCCCCTTTAAAAAAAACCTTGCATTTGTGTTTTTAACACCGTTTCAAATGACAAAGAAATGAAAAGCCCTGAATAGCCGCGTTCTGGTTTAATAGTACACATTGCTGAATACATATGGCTTTCTGGAGATACGTAACTCTATACACAGGGACACCTTGACACATATGTTCTAAATCCTGCAAATATGTTCAAAGTTACTAAAAACACAAACTTCTATAAACACTGAAAGTCTGCGATGCAGAATGCAAACATGAATCATTCTCCCTGGTTTTATGGCACAAATTTCCAATTACCCCCAGCTTTCTACTTGGTAACACTGTTATATTATTATTATTATTTATTATTGTGTCTATATCATACTTTATTATTTATTGTTTTATTTTTAAATATTGTAATTATTGTACGACGGTTACTTTAACAATCAGAGCTTTGACAGCGAGAGGCCAGCAGTTTAGACGCTCCTCGCTTCCCGATATTCACCAAGCGTGAGAGCCACAGCACAGCGCTAATAAGATGCTAAACAGAGCTGGAACCGGGCGAGAAACACACAATGGAACCCACATAACGGATGATTCCTGTCACAAGCTGCAGCCCACAATCACAACGGACTATGAGATAACAATTAACATTGAATGTATTAAACCCCGGTGATGGATAGTGGAATCATGAAGCCGGGATCGTGGATCGCCTTCCTTCCTCTGTCATTTGCAAGAATACATTTACCCCATTTCAAAGGTTCACTTTGTGTACATGCCACCCAACTGTCCCGCTTTGCACAGGGCAGTCCCTCTTGGGACATGCATACTGTATGCATATACATAGTAGCGCTGCCATTTTGAGTGACACTCTACCCTCAAAATACATCCCCCGGTTAGCTGGGGGTAGAATTTGGGAGGTATGTGTGGAGTGTAACACGGGTTTGTGTTTGATATCTAAGCTTTGGACACTTCTAGTAAACTACATGTATGATGTATGTTGAGCAAATAAACATTAGCAAGTCTTTCGTTTTATATCGCTAATGGGTAAATCATAAAAAAAAATCTTGTGTCTATGGCAACAACCTATGGGTGCCTGCTTTTACGTCACATGGCAATTAAGTGCTCACAGCACAAATTATAACTGAAGCAAAAAAAAATTTTGAGGGGGCATTCAACAGGACAGTTTCTACTGCTGTATTTAGTTACAAAGCCAATATGGAACAGAACCTTTGTATTTTAAAAAAATAAATAAAACATAAAAATGTGAAACTGAATTTAGGATACAATTAAAATGGGATCATTTTGATATCTTGAATAATACAACTTTATTTGTCGCTTGGGAAAATTCCATCAAAATGGCATTTGTAAAACCACACACTCAATTATAAGCCGAAAGATCAAATACTTCCAAAGACAAAAATAAAAGACTACAAAGTACAGAGTGTGGAAAACAGGCATTTTTGTCCACCCACAAGAAAGTAAAAATAGGTAAAACCGTGCAATTATGGTTTTTCGCATATGTTTGAAACGGTTGATCTTCGGAATCCATTAAATGCTGCCCGAGGCTACCATGTGTGCGGGTCATTATACAGATCTGTCAGACCTTCGAGTCCTCAGTAAGAACACTAAATATACATCAGACCTGCTCATAACTCTCGAGTAAGGGTGAAATTCCATCCCCATGTTGGTTGGGGCACAAAGGGCCATAAACACAGATCTTTACTTCTGGTTTCTTTAAATCTATATCACTCTACTGATCGGATATATCTGAAAATAGCATTACATTGTTTGTCATTTCTGCATAGCTTCAGTGAGTAAGCCTAGCCCATGCCTCCCAACTGTCCCACGTTGCGTGGGACTGTCCTGATTTAGCCACTCTATCCCTCTGTTCCACCAAGCTGATTTCGGGACAGAGGTAGAGCTCGGTGGAACTTCAGCATTTGATCCTGCGGTATTAATCCAGGGTCGTAATTTCATTCTCCGGAGTCTTGGACACCAGCGAATCCATACTACGCATGAGGAGAACCGTGCAGATGCTGCCACTGAGTGACACTCAACCCACGGCAGGGTAGAGCATTTTTTGTGGCTTTATGACCTCTTACTAGCTTTTTATGTAATTGAAGGCAGAAGAATATTTTTTTCACAATCTATAAACACATTTGCTTTTGTCTATTTGATTGTGTGCAAAATACAGAGTTTTAGGGCTGTAGAGCACTGTGATAGACTCTTATTCAGAAATAGAAGAGGGACTTCAGGGGAGGAGAGAAGGATCTGGGTTCTCAAGAAGGTCTGCCTCTTCTAAAGAAGGACACTTGGGAGTTATGATGATTTATTATCCTAATGATTGACTTCTAAATTGTATTGCAAATATTGGCAGATTCCGGTACAAGTTAGAAAGCTGTGATGCCACCAGGAAGACTACGTACAACTCAAAATATTTAATGAAAGAGCAGTGATGTAACCCAACATCCTGGGGCCCCTGTGTGAACTGTGCTCAGGGGCCCTTCCCCATGTATGGATGATGTTTTTGATCTAAATGGAACACAGAAATGCTATTTTGTGCAAAATGCAGATGCATACCTAAGAAAACTAGGGACCCCCCTACCCCACTGGGACTGCAGGGGCCTGCATTATGGCTCCATGTAAGAGTAACACGTCTCCAATACTGTACAGAAATAGACTATATATATATATATATATATATATATATATATATATATATATATATATATATATATATATATTGTAAATTAAAAGGAAAATGCTGCTATATCAGATCAATGTGTATTTGCAAATATCACCCAGCAAGTAAAGTGAGGATATTGTATATTATATTGTATTTTAGGCATACAGCTGTTGTCATTTAAATTTAGAGTTATCAATCTCCATGAGAACACTAAAAGAACCTATAATGACGCTTCCTTTGTCAAAGACAAAGCCTTTCATGTTTCATTTCAGAACAGTTGATATTTTAATTGCTAAAAGATTTGTACGGGATGGTTATAAAACAGTTCTAAAAATATAAGAAAATATCCGGTCTTAAAATGCACATTTCTTGAAAAAAAAAAAAAATAGCTGAAGAAACTAGTCAGTTAAATGAACATCATATTGTTTTTCTAAAAAAATAATTTAAAAATATATTTATAAGATTTTATATCTTAAAGTATCTGAGAGGGTGAGTGAAAAGTGCTCTCGAGTCTTTGTTTTACTAATTGCTTGTTCTTCCCGTACTCTGTCATTTATATCCCATGCTGTGTATGATTGCTGATGATTGCAAGACGAGACGGGAGCAGAGATATAACTGGATAATGTGACATCCAAATGAATTAAAGAGGCTTGTTTTATTGTAACATACACCTATATCGTGACTTTGTTTTTAGTACCAATAGGTACAAAAAATATTCATGAAAAAAATGGAAAAAGGTGTAATTGTATCGACCGTGTAAAAAAGCATATTAAAGTGAAGCCTCCCCTATTTTAATTTTTTTTTATAAACTGTTCTAGTTTTTACATAATATTATGTTTTCAGACAGTTGCATGTTAGTGGATTGTGTCCGTTCTCCAAGACCAACACCTGCTTTGTGGTAAGTAAAAGAATGACTCAGTCTTAATCATCCAGAGGGACCATCTGACTCATTGAAGTCTATGGAGGAAATGACTTCATTCCATTAATAGAGCAAACAAAGTTTTCTAAAATGCCTATACTAAATGCAATTATCTTCATGTCTATACTAAATGCAATTATATCATGTAACATTTTTTAAAATGTTCTTTTATATTTATTTGTTCTACTGCCATAGAGTCCGCAATATTTTTCTGAACCATGTTTTCTTTTATTTAGGCAATCAGGGGCGGCATTTTCTAGTTAAATCAGAAAAAAAATTAGCACATTAAATATCCAGAAATATTGGTCCCTGTCCAAACTATAAAGAAACTGGTAGCCAGGATTAATTTATGCTCTTGCATAATGTTAACAAGCGCAAGTATCAGCTGGGAGGTGAGCCTAGACTGAAACACTGTGATAGCCAAGGACAAATACCAGCTGTCTCTGCTCAGAGAAGACAGATTACCACCTGTCCTGATCTTAAATATATTACACAAAGCACACTGGCCATTTCACAGACACTTATGATATAACTTATACCAAGATGTGATGTTTCCCTATAAATAGCTGCGCACAAAATAGAACATTTGAAAGGAGAATAGATCTTTTGTAGATGAAATATTTCCATTCTCATTAAGCCTTTTTTTCGGTATCCTTCTGATACATGCATTACTAGATGTAGAGGTTTTGAGTAATGAAAACGCAACACAAAGAAATCATTGTACTATATATTTCGTATATATATATAGTTTGTATATAGGAAGAAAGAGAAGGAAGGTGAGAATGTCAGCATTCCAAATATGATTTTACTTTTTAATTCTGCCCTATCGCACCTTATTAGCAATGATAACGAAACCTATATAATTGCTCTGGACGAGCCACTTCTTAAAGTGATTTATTTTGGAATTTCTGCATTATTAAATATTAAAGCTTTGTGCAAATCCACATTTTGAATATAGAGACCTGGCTGGAGCGTTTCCAATTAAAGGGACGGCATACATCAAAACGTAACTTTTTAAAATCCATTAAACAGAGAATGTTGAGAATCCGAAGCTAGCGTCTCGTGTTTATTCATGTATACAATGGCTTAGAAATGATTATATTGTATCTACAATTATCCCTTTGTACTTTGCATTTACTGCTGGAGAATGGATCAATGCAAAGCTGATGAAGATGAGGGTGAGACGCTGTAAATGATTTCTATAAAGCATAATGCCACAGTAATAACATTACAGCCCATCTAATAAAGATAATCTTTATACAAAGCTATCAAACATAAATAAACATATATACAGTAATAATAATACAATTAGACAGTAATAAATATAGACAGTAACAGTATATATTGACAGTCATTTTCTGTTACTGTCCCTTTAAACCAAAGGCTTTTTTTATACGAGGGATGCATTATGGGATAGATTGTTTGGTGAGTATGGGGTAGGAGATGCACGGCCAAAAACCCAAACACTGAAATAAAACCGGTTTCAAATGCAGCCAAATCATGTCTGCATCCTTCCATCTTCCGTTCATGACTTTAAGAGAAATGTGTCCGCCGCATGCGCCAAGGATTATTGAGAGAGCTTGCATTTCCTTGAATGAAGTGCAAATGAGACCTTCTCCGGACTGTGTTATTTAATCGGTGGACTGGCTTTTCTTTCATGTCCAAAAATCATGAATTTTATTATTTCTTAGTACATCGAACTTGAGGCCAAACTTCTATTTTTCCATTCACTCCTCCAATTTAAAAGGGAAGTCCCTCTGTAAAAAAACATGTTTCTCCTTGAGCAGAAACCCCAGCATTGTATACAATAATGTCGGTCGGCATTGACAAAAACCTGGTTTTATGCTATTTTGTTCCAATAAGCTTCCTTTATCTGCAGGCCTGGAGGCAGCCATTGTTGTCAGCGATGTAATATATGAGACGACTTTCCCTGCTCAATCACCACACTGAGCTGATTCTTTATGGCAATGCTAATGAAGTCAGTTCTTCCTTAGACTTACATTAGTCAGAGTGTCTGACTGGGTGATTAAGACTGAGCCGTTCTATTCGTTACCACTGGCAGTAAGATAACATTTTTTAATTTGACACTAGGAATAAAAAATGGGAATTCCTCTTTAAGTAGGCATGTATAACCATATATTACTCTGTGGACATTTCCCACTGTGGGGATTTGCTGAGAGTCAATGAGAGGCTCACTAAGAAAACCAGCAAAATATGCTGACACTTAAATATCTTCTCTTTTTTACAAATTGACATTGCAGCCTACTCAGTCATACTCATCTCAATTAACCCGTTACAAGCCTGCGCAAAGTAACAGACACCTATGGTGGAGTCAGCAAGGGCACAGGGTATCTTTAATTATATCTAGTTAAAAAAAAATCTTAATATTAAATAATTATGTTTCTATAGACAAAAACTGATGACTATACTTATCTATTTTATTTTAAAACCAACATTTGTTCTAACACAAGTAAAATACTGGCCTCTGCACAGAATTGAACTAATACAGAGAATAGTCTAGTAAAGCGCTCCTGGAACGTAACAGATGTTTTATGGACAATCCTTAACAGAATTTATTAAACAAATGATAATATTCTGTATTTGATCAATTAGGTTACAAAGTTAGCTTCTGCTTAATTGTCAAAGATTCCCTGATTAAATGCTCTGGACGGAGCCTATTTTTGGCACTCACAAGAAATATCTCCACCTCCGTATTTTTAATAGAATTCCATCTGTTGGGGTTCTAACATTTCGATAATGAAACAATTAACATATTCCATAGCTGGCATCCAGTTATATCATTAGTGGCTTGATTTGCTAATGCTACAATATATAGCGGAATTACTTTGGTTTTCAAATTTGACCAGTTTACAGAATATGAAGTTAATTGATAATCAGTTAAATCCTTAAACCAAATTATCTCTCTTACGCTAAATATTATTTTGCTGGGGACGGAGTGTTGCTTTCGTTGTGGACCGAATGTAAATTCCCCATTTACATTAAAAAAAAAGTAATTAAATTTAATATCAAGAGGTTTACAGATCTAATTAGAGCAAGAATCTTGTTTGTTGACGCGTCAGGTTTCTTTTTGATGTTTCTCTATGATAGCTATTGTCTGTCATCTTAAATTTAGTTGTTTTTGCCTCGAGACGTACCTTTAATCTTTTGTTTCTCGTATACATAGGGATGAAATCACCCCTGACTACCGTGTATACATCAAACCTGATAATGCAAAGGTTGGAAAAGCAGATTTCAAGGGAATCTAACATCTAAACTAATAAGGGGGGATGTATTATTAATGATGCTGCACGATCTGCTGATATATTCAAATTATACTATGGATAGTTCAGTATAGAACAGCTGTTACTCCCTGTCCCACTTACAGAATAGTATTGGTGCTGGAAGTGCGCTTAAGTCATGGTAAAGAGACAATAATGCTTCAACTGACGTATACAAATATGTATGTGGATGTTTCTAATGTATACACGTTTCTGTCTAAAGGTACATTCATAAAATGAATATAATAAATAATTTCATGCTCTGAGTTTAGAATCTCCTTTGTCCACCACCCCAGCCATGTTTGGTCCAACACATCTCCTCGAGTCGGCTCTAGCTCTGGCTCGATGAACGTGTAAGGTGGAGCCCCATTTTTTTAAATAATATATATATATATATAAATATATAAATATATATTATAGTATTACTCACAGATTACTTTAAAATGCATTCTTCCTTGGAGGGGCTTTCGGGGATTCTCTCCATTACCCGGAACCTAGCAGTTAAGATATTCTTAGGCCAACAGACTTCTATTCATCAATTGTATTTCTAACTTATATTATATCAGTGTGTATGTCTACACAAATAGATACACTTCGGTAATAATAATAACACGGCTCACTGTTTTGGTATTCGCTTAGTATCATTCAGAATGATGTGATGGTTTGATTTCCCAGAGAAACTCTATTCAGCAATTAAAAATACATCAATGCCGTCTGAGAGATACTGTAAAGCTCCTTGTGAAAATAATGACTGTTTAGTCGCAAAAACCACAAGAACAGGTCTTACCACTTGAAACATTACGCTATTCAGTTTTCTTTCAACCGAACTACAATGGATATTGCCTTCAGATGGCAGTGTCAGTGATCTGCGGCTTTCGTGATGATATTTACTGTGTACAGAAACCATGGAGGAGTTGTGAAGGTGTCATAAGTATAAGAGCTTTTAATCAAGTGGCTCTCCACTTTCTTATCTTATGTTTCTCACGTTGGTCCATAGACTTGGTGCGAACTGCAGAAGTTCTCTAATTGGAGTGAAGGCACACTCGCTCAGAAATCTGATTGAAATTCTTTACATTTGAAGAAGAGACATCAGGGGTCCCCAAAGCTTATGTTTCCATCTTCTTCTATGTTGGGCCAATAAAATGTATAAACTTCAACTAAAGACTCCAGTTTGTCAGTGATGTTTAATCCTTAATTAGGTACCAAAGCACTGTGTGTATGTGTATGTATATATATATATGTGTATATATATATATATATATATATATATATACATATATATATATATATATATACCCATTGGACAGTCCTGCAGAATATGGTGGTGCTATATTATTATATTATATATACTGCTTTTAATTGTTCTAATTTATTTCTTGAAATCTGTTTTTCTTTAAGATTTACATATTTTTTTGTATTTCAAGTGTTTAATGTTAAGCTTACTCAATCCTTTAAAAATAAACATTTAAAATCTTATACTGGAAGCAACGATTAGTTAAGAATTATTTAGCTTTAATAAATACTTTAACCATTCTGATGAAAGAAACGGCATTAAAAAAACATTTAGCTAAATTCTTGTGGTTCCATAAGGTACATTAACATTTCAGTAAGACGCAGCAGTAAATGCATTCCAAAGAAAGGATTAGAAGTTCTTAAGTAAGAAAAAAAAATATAAAACACACTCTTTTGTTTAAATTACAAAAGATTCCTCTCTTTTCTCTGGACCACACCCAGGTAGAGAAAGGCTTTCACAAAGCCCTACAGATGTGAAAAAGTCAAGATAATGATCTCGATCAACGGACCTTCTTAAATATAAAAGCATGTTCTCTCTCCCACAAAAAAGAATATCACCCATAAAAAGTACATGAAAGGAAGGTTAAGTATTATTTTAAGGTATTAAGGATCTATCGGTTCATTTGGCTTGAGAAAGAAAAAAAACCTCAAACTTTTTGTTATAGAAAATGAGTTAATACTGTTGCCATGATCAGATTTTTTAACCGTTTCTGTTGTTTCAGCCATTGGCTACAGATCATTGAGAACAATGGTAATTATATTTCAATAGTCAATAATACATAATGGGGGGGGGGTTCACAAAGGTGTCGCAAGCTTCAAACATGAAAAAAGGTGAGCAGAGGCTACATGGGAAGGAAGATATGAATATCGCTGCTCATTGTACACGAAAATGATGGCAAATGTTGCTGGTAACTGAACGTGTTCTTCTAAGGTGATTCTGTACTGTGTTTATGTATAGTTATACTTTGTATTGTGCATGCCTATCTTCTTTTTAACCAGTGTGTAACTTCATGCCTCTGGTAGTGCATTGCTTTGTGCATTTGCGACTTGGATGGAGCACCTATAGCTCCTAGGATTATATATACTCCGCTGCTTTTGTTGGTTAGCCACCTTTTGTTCTTCACTAGACAATACGCAATAAGAGTACCTGCTTGCTATAATAAGACAAGAAAAGAAGCCATGAAAAGTAGGCCTGTATTGTCCTTTAGGTAGACAAGCCACTGGAGCAGTACTATGTGATCAAAGGTTTCAGAAGAATCAGAGGACCGGACACTAGAGTGGAACCCATGTGATGGAAGCCTCCAAAAGAATGAACAAGGAATCTGCCCTAAGAAGTGAAGTCTGTGC
Source organism: Spea bombifrons (assembly GCF_027358695.1). NCBI lineage: Eukaryota > Metazoa > Chordata > Amphibia > Anura > Pelobatidae > Spea > Spea bombifrons. The sequence continues at coordinate 13,845,219 of NC_071088.1, forward strand.
TTTTATTGACTATCATGACACCTGCCAAAAGCCAGGAAGCTACACGTAGCCAATATCTATAGCATAACCTTTTTCTTAACACTTTAAGAACGAGACAGATATGTGATACCAATTCAAACTTGATAAATACAGCAAAGAAGATTTCCCCAATCCCCCAGTGCGAAAATACTTAAATGAATTGAATCAACATGTATGAACAACCAAGATTGTTATATTTGCTTGTCAAAACCCCCATAAAGACTTATCTATAACTGAAATAATTTTTTTACGACCTGGCCGGTGTCTTTTTTGCATATCATCTACAGATAGTATATTTTTGTTAGTTTTCTACGTGGATTTTAGAAGAACGGCATCACCAGACTGAGTCCCACAAGAAAAGTACCCTCTGCAATCATTGGTATCGCTGAACACTATGAATCAGAGCTCTTTTGCTACTACTCCGCACCCCTCTCGGATTTCTCTTATCGTTACTGTCTCCTCTAATTTGAGGTGAGGAAAGATTATCTTGACTGTTGCAAATAATAATTCTTTTTGCTAGTCTCTCTTTTCTTCAGCATGTTGAGTTTCACCAATTTAAAATAACCGTCGGAATTTGGGATTACATAGATTGGTATAATGTGATAGTCTTATTGTAAACTATGGGACTTTTTGGTTTATTCCTTGATAAATGGAATGGGCAGCAAGAAAATTCATAGGTAATCTCACAGCTTTGCCAAAAGTCTGCTATTAATTGAGCCTGTGATCTTTGTTTCTACTTTTTCACCGGCCAAAAGTAAATATTATTTTTCTGTGCTATTCCAATTAATTTTCCCCTAACACGGATAGGAGAGTTCTCCAAAAAAACACGAAACGGTGTAAGAGCGTAGAAACATTGGTCTTTGGTTTCCTTTTCCCTACATCCAAACAATTTCCTCATATCTGTTGCTAAAGAAAATACACCAGGCTAGTTAGTCTAGGAAAGTAATTCAATGCTTTATTACTAAGCTAAAATAATAAAATGTCAAAACAAGAGCTCAAACGATCAGCCAGAGACGTAACTAAATATTCATAAAAAATGGTTAACTGAATCCCCTCCCAGTTCCTTCACCTTCAGGTCTTTAAAAGGTTGAAGGAGCTATGTTTTTTGTTTTGCTTTTGGGGGGCAATTCTATTAAGAATTTTTTCAAAAACAAATATATTTTGAGCAGAAAAAAATGTATCACAAGTTAGAAAAAAAACATCTTGCAAGTATGGAGATTTTAGATCTGCTCCAATGTTTGATTTATCGATTTGACATAAAGGACAAGTAAGTATAGGAAATATAAGACATGTAAGTATAAGGCACATAAAACCAGGTTATGACATCTATTGTATCTCTAGCTTAAATGAAATGGGTCGTCCAACTGGAGACTGTGGATTTTTGAATGGTTTCAATTGTTTTTTTGGGACCGCGCTCATTACATTTCTGGCTCATGAAACTATAAGCCAACGAACATTACATTTTCAAAATGTAGACAATGTACTACTATTAAGAGTCATTCAAAAGCAGAATCGTTCCTGTTTTCCCAACACAACTTTGATGTCAGTCAATGGCAGGAAAGACAAACAAAGAAAGAAAGTACACGTTATACAGCTCAGACTGGCTTCATGAGACCAACCTCTCCAAAGAGGGACTTCAGCCAAAACTGCTTATTGAAATAATATACAGCCTGGCAGTTCAATATCCTGATTATCTAAACAAAAGATTGAAATGCTTTTAAACTCATCCATCTTACCAATAAAAGGAAATCATATGGCGAGGCCGGAGTTACCCTCACTAACCATCATATGTTTCCAAAGCTCATAACACCCATCAAGAAAGAATAAAACATATGTACTTTATTTAGAATGTGACGTACGTTCAGACTGGAAGATGTAAGGGACAAATGCATGGAAAAAACACTGCTGGGTGACTGCCAATTTATGTTAAAATAAAGCCATTGTGTGATTGGAGGGACCATCACGTGGAACTGCAAGTTACATTAAACAAAAGAAACATAATAGCCTCATAGTATTTGTGTAACAGGGGTCATTGCCAATAGCCCTAATAATAAATGAATGGTCTCTTAATCTGCAGTTAAAATATTTTTTTTACATTTAAACACTTCTTTCTTTACATTATGTTCCACTATGTTTTGTGGTTTTTATAAAACGGCCATTTTCATTAAAATCTGGGAACAAAAGACTGTGTGTGATTGTTTAACGACTTCCACTGTGTTACAAATGTGTGAAATGGAAAATACAATTCCTCCCAGGTTCTGCCACCTCCCCTCCCCATCTTTTACAAATTTATCATAAAAATAAGCTATACTTGTAATAAGCTACACATTATATACCATACTATATTTTTATCTATTTTATAGATACATAAATAGTGAGGGCAGACACGAACCGATTGGCCCATTTAGTCAGCCCTTATTGATTCTTTAGGATGTTGTGCACATCCCAAGCATTGTTTCTGGTATCTGTTTAGTTCCAGATTAAGACGTCCTGGAGTACCTAGCACAAGCTGCTTCAGTTGTAATGCAAAGTCATATAATATGACCCCGCTAAGCACCCATGTCCCGGATACAGTAGCAGTCGGTGATAGTAGACAAGCAGATCATCCATTAGTGTGCCAAGAACCCAGAGGTCCTTGTCTAGTGTGCCTACTGGATAAACGTGGACATGTTTGGACATCCTTGAAGGTTTCTATGATATATCATACCTCTCTTTTCAGTCCCACAATGTACATATTAAGGTTTCAATGTATTTCCTAGTATGCTGGTAGTAAGACCACATAATGCTTCAGTAGCCCTTCTTTGAACTGGCTGTAGATTAATTGTCTTTCTGAAGGCATGGTCTCCAGAAATGGATACGACATTGTAAACAGTCCCATCTGTGATCTACAAAAGAGTGTTAGTGCATCATTGTCCATGCTACTGATACCATTTACTATGCCAGTTTGGATCCATTTGGATTTTCCTGCTGCTTCACCGCACTGCCTGCTTCCTTAAAATCATCCGAAATACTAACTCTTCATCTTCTAAAACTTCATCTTCTGATGCTCATCCCTGCAAAGTAACATATCCCTCAGCTACAACCAACCAGCAAGGCAACAATATTGGTTTGAAATATATTTTCTTGGTTTTCTGATCTAAAATGCTATGCTATCCGGAAATTGGGGTTATGTTTTTTGAACCGTATTTTGAAAAGATGTAAATAACGCTTCTGCTTAAGAATTGGAAAACAAGAGAGATTCTAAGATACGCTGGAGATTTTCAACTGAAATAGTGCAGTTGTTTTTGTTCGTATAGCCATTTATTTCATAGAACATAATCACATTATGTAAAGTTCACCAATTACCTGATGCGTAACCAAAGCCTTAATTGCCATGTGCTACAATATAAACACAATTGTTGTTTGCATGTTCCAGATCAACAGTGCTATTTTGGACCAATGCAATTCAAAGATGTATAATTATATATAGTTATATATAGTTATATAGTTATATGATTATAGATCGTTAACAAAACAATTACATAATAAAAAAAATCAAACTTTCTTGGAGAGGCTACATATAACTTATATATTTTTTGGGGGGGATAACTGAGGTATGTGATCTTAAGAGCTAAAATTATGTAAGAATTTTATATGATCAACATGCTTGAGAAGTCTCCAGGTTTGACCAGGAGTCTCTGGGTGAAGCTCCGTATCTCTGGGCCTACAGGTCCGTCTCTTCTTTCTCCAGGTAGCGGTGTTTGGCCTACCCCCATGACCAATCCATTAAAGGCTCTCAGGACATGTGACCAGCCCTGTCAGTTCATAAAACCACTCCCCCGGAGAAGGGAGAGCTCCGAGGAGCCTTCGCTGAGAAGTTCCCAGGTATGATAATAGGCAGTTTGGTGTCAGCCATAGTAAACTTAAAATTTGGCAACATTGCCAAACAGACACCATGTGGATGGTTTCAACAACATATTGCCAATATTATCAGGATATAAAATTATTTCCTGAACAAAGAGAAGCTCTAATTTATTCGGAACAGTCCCAGCAGCAGGAATGATGTGCAGACCGCTGGGTGTCTTGTCCATATTCCTGATTCTAAGGACCTTGGGCAACTGCACACGGGCAGAGCTTGAACGAGCACCACACGGTGTCCCAAAGCCCTGTGCAAAGAGCTATGACGCTACAACACCGCTCGCGTTATATAGGCGGAGCCACATGATGACATCACCTGCAGTCACCATGCCAAATATGTTATCTGAGACAGTTGGTAACTATGGCTAACACTATGTAACAATAAAAAAGTGCAACCCCACTTGGATCTGGTTTTCACACATCCATGGATCACAAGGCCACGTAAATTTAGACTAGCCCGATGATAACACATAATTCTAGCGAGTGATAACAGGAGACAGGGATGTTGCTTTCCAATAAATATAAACAAATATTAAATTCTACTGACATCTATATAATATGTGCTTCTTTTCCTAAATGCATCAATACATATCTAGCGTTATACATAGCAGCTGATCCTCATATTAAGTCAGCAAACACGGCACAGATCACATAAAAACGGCATTAGAGCTGACTGATGTATCGAATATACCCATACCAGTCTATTACTGTGCACAAACACACATCTCCATGGAACCACTAAACAATACACCTATTTTTAAATCTGTTTACATTAGTAATTTTACTCCCTGGACTAAATCTGTGATGTTTACTTACACAGGTGAATAAAAAGATTAGTAAAACAACACGTGTGGAAGAAAATCAGTTCATTATTTTTATATTTAACCATATATATATATATATATATATATATATATATATATATATATATATATATATATATACTACCATTCATTAGGTTGGGGTCACTTAGAAATTTCCTATTTTATTTTTAAACAATAATATGATGGATAAGATCGATCAGAAATACAGCACAGACGGGGTTAATGTTGTAAATGACTATTGTAGTTGGAAACGGCTGTTTTTAATGGAATATCTTCATTGGTATACAGAGACTCTTTATCACCCCCTTCACTCCTGCGTTCCAAAGGCAATTACGTTACAGCTAGAAATTTCCTGGTCTTCCATGAAGTGACCCCAAACTTTTGAATGGTTGCGTACATGCAACAGCACAGACCTCCATTGTTTCCACAGCTGCCTGGTCTGGTCACGAGAGATCAGAGGAGCCCATGATGCCCGCTGCCCGCAAATGTGAAAAAGTGGGCCAAAAACTGGCCAAAATCTGGGCCTGTCCTGTGAAAATCGGGATACTTGGGATGTATGTGAATGTTCTTATGACTGATATTTGCAGATTTTGCAGATACGGGTCTATTCTTGCAGGCTCTACTGCATTATATACTCATAAGCTTATCAGCAGGTGACGTTTCCACAATAGGAGGAATAATTACCCAAATTCTGTAGGCAGGAAGTTAAGGTGGCTGCTCCCTGGGTACACACTAAAGATAAGTTCATAATACGCATAAATTGCTTTTGTAATCTGTAAACACAATTACAGCGGTTTATCCATTGTACTGAACATCAGAATGTGATAACTGGGAACAGTGACAGATCTGCTTTCACATTATATCAACCCCCCACCGCCTTTCGTGTCAATGTCTATTACTCACACGGATATAGTACAAAAATCCATAAAAAAAAATGTTAGCTTATAAAAACTATCACTGGCGGCAAATCACCGTACCGAGCAATTCTTAAGCGATAAATAAAAATAAACACAAGGCTATTAAATGCTGTCATAACACGTACTACTGAAATTACAAACAATAGAATCAACAACCGAGTCGCTTGGGAATTAAGTAGTTAAATTCTTCTTATTTCTTAAAGCTGTTCTCCAGGAAGTTTTGTTTTTCAAAGTGTGGGCCGTCACTCAAGAAATACATTCCCAACAACCGAGGATCTGGGAAACAGCTTAACGTTCTCGTAAAGGAGGCAACACATTTTTTTGTTTTAATTTTGTCTTCATTCTCAACTGTAAAAGCTGCCAAAAGCGAGATTTTAGAAATTTCATGAGCAATATTTTCAACGACACTTATTCTTTGGATAAAATAATGTTGAAACATGAGCTTTCGGGTTAATGAAAGGAATGGAGAACAGTAGCGAGCGACATAAAAGGGATTGGCGTTTGGGGTGCAGCGCGACTAGGAAAGTAAGAACAACCGAATATGTTTTCCTTAAGATGTGCTGATTATAGTAATGATTCTTACAAGCATCATAATACTGCTTTTAAGATACAATTGTTACATCCGCCAAGTCCACCAGACCCTCGCCGAGCTGAATAATAAACAGATCCCCTTTTCCGTCACATGCATGCCCCAAAGCACACAGCTCTATTTAAGATACAATGATACAGAAGGCTGCAATGTGTGACCGTAGCCTGCATTTCCTCTCCCTTCATGTGGTCCATGGATTTTACATTTTACACTAGAGTGAATAAATACAGCGAGCGGAAGACACATGTGTTGGACCGAGAAACTAATACGTAACAGCCCCAAAGATCTAAACATCAGAGGCCGGTTAAATTAAGGATAATCATTACCACATACCAGTAACATTAGTTAGGGCAGAAGACTTTGGATGAAAAAAAAAAAAAAAAAAAACGTGTTGTGTTTTGTGATCTCTGGATCATTTTAACCCTTTCGGGGCTAGCGATAAATTAAGCCGTCCACGTGTTATATATCTTGGTCAAAGGTGGAGGTTGATTAAAAAATTGGTGTCTTGTGTGCTGCTTGGTAGTCATTAAAAAAAAAGTTGGCTCGCCAGTTTCAACCCTCGATGGGTTAATCTTAGAGCCAGGGGTTTATTTTTAACGTTTTTCACCGACACAAAAACCAACAACAAAACACTTAAATATATAAAGCAAGCAAGGAGGTTATTTAAAGATCGGGTTGGTGTTAATTATTGAGAATAAATAAGTTACTTAGTCCTCTGGATAATGTATTGTGTCGGTATAGTGTATTTTCCCCTAATCCTATATTTTAGAGTCCATCATACTTCATACCGCTATGTAATGATGTTTATGGATTATAATGAGCAAGAACACAAGGGACGTCACTATGGGAGTAAGGTTGGTAAAATGCCAGCGTCTCCACTCCTATCATCTACATAGAAGCCGTGACTGAGGGTCCAGACCTCGCAGTTTTTGTTCCTAGGACCGATTGTTATGACTGTCGGTGTCAGTACTGGTTGCTCTGTGCCGTTGTAACTCTAATATCCAAAATTAACTGTATTCTTCGTGATTGCCCTTATAATGACACCGGCGCTTGGTTTCCAAGCCTCTTGATTGCCCTGTTTTTTTTTCCCTTTGTTTATTAGATCCTGCTTTTTGCTCCGTTGGCAGATACTGCACAGCGAAGCCGCGTTATAAGGTAAAGGATGTTATTTGAATTATTGTGAAAGCACTGGCAGAGCTCCGTGCAAACCGCGGTAATATATTCTGTCCCTGCTCGCCCTCCCCACGAAATGCCTTCCTTTATGGCATTGTATTGCTAGGTTCACAACACATAATTCTGTATACTGCAGGGAGCTTTGTGATGTGCATTTTCAGCAATAAAACCAATGTGCATATTAGCATACGCGGTCTTGCCTGCCAGAATAGGAACGTCGGAAATACACACTGCTGTTCAAGTTGCTCTCACAGCCCAACATGGAACAACATGAACAATGTATTGTATGGTACACTTTGGCTTAGATTTTAAGCACGGTCAGGCCAGGCTGTGGATGCGGGTGAGATGGCCATTGAGTGATGCACGGCAGCGCACATTGATTAAAGAGAATGTCCCCAGCTATATACTTATATGGATACCGGGGAACATGGGGTCTGCAATTATCCGGAGGCTACCCTTGTAGGACACGGTAAGGCCACTGGCCCACGGACATTGGTGTGAGTGAGCGGACAGTGAGTGAGCGTTCCCGCTGTCATTGCAGGAAAGACCTCCATTTAAAGTGGAAATGGGCGAGGAGTGAGGCGCGCAGGACCCGCTCCCGCAACCTGGAGGATTTGGTTGTTGACCCTGAGAACCTGAGAAGTGCCGCTTCTCTCGTAGTTCTCTGGGCCAAAGCTGGGGAGTTCCCAAGTATGCCTATAAGCTCTGGGGTCTATTCGTGATTCAATGGGAGCACTCTCCTGCTTCAAGCAGCCAATCAGTGTCAAGAATCTTTGGAAATGTAAAAGGAGGGCAGCTCATGTAAGTGTTTTATTATTTTTTTTAGGTTTTGAAGAATGCCTATTAAAGTACTCACAGAGTAATTAAAGTCTTAGTGTTCCTCCTTACAGATGCATGTGAGGTTCAAAATTCGGCTTAAGCCGGCTCATTGGGCCTATGCTGGCTTGCCCAGCTACACTAGTTGGATTAACTAGCTATACGTCATTCAATACAATTAACGTCTTCTATCCATAGTCAACAACAGGATATAGACATTGTTATACGAATACAATAGTATTCAGTTCTAACCTGTAATATTTATTTTCTTTTTTTTTTTTTTTACAAAAATTGTCCCTTGTCCATCACACCCATATATTCTATTTTAACAGAAAATCACCTAAAACGGAGGCAGTCATAATTATTATTATTATCATCTTTTATTTATATAGCGCCAACAATTTACGCAGCGCTTAATCCAATACATATATTCAAGGGGTCTGAGGTTAGGAGCTCAGTTGCAGGTGACTGATGACTAAATAACGGAAATTAACTTTGGCAAATATATTGTCCGGGAAATTAAACTGCGGTAAGCTCTGGCGAAGAACATTCGCCTGTTTATCCATGGAATGCAATGTTTGTCCTATTTACTGAGACTATTACGAGCAGATCAGAGACCACAGGAGTTTTAAAGTCATTCTGAATCATCGTCCTTGTTACAGATTTGTCCAATTATTTCAATATTTGGTATGTAGGGTTTGCGTGAGATGTATATTAATGGTAAAATAAATGCTAGTCCAAAGAATTTTCACCAAAATGAGGTTCCTCCCTGACTTTAACACCTCTAAGGTATGCAGTGATTCAATTATATTTATGTCTTTTTCATAAACTGTGCTAGATTGGGGTCTACTTTATTGTAATGCAACAATACCCAATATTCTAACAGTTATTCTAACCTCCCAACACCTCAAACAACCAGAATAATATTTTCTGTCTATCACACAAAACTTTTAACTTTTACCCATTATTTGCAAAATGCATTATTCATTCCATTCATTAACTGCATTCTATTAGCAGAGATAAATATACCCCCGTAATCGGATATCAATTTTCCCATTGACTTCTGTAGGACAGAAATATCACAGTTAATAGATTCTGGGCCAATAACATTTAACGGTAAAAAACAATGGAATTGCAGAAGGTAGTAGCAATAAACTTTCAAAATGATTTTATTGAAGAGTAACATTTTTATCCTCTGCAATCTGGATAGATTTGCTGATGTTTATTAATGAGCATATGTGTTTTCAATATTCCCATTGTTAAGCCGAGTCGCTGATGCTGAGATGAGAATATCCTCCGTATTTCCGAATGTGTGCAGTCACTGAAGTCTAGCATTAAAATCCGGGACTCTAGAGAGCTGTCTACATGTTGGTGTTAAGTACCTGAAGTGCATCATTTAGCAAAGCTTCAAATGTTAATATGGCTCAGTGATCTTGAAGGTTTTTCTCCAATCCATCATTTAATTAGCATACAGGGGTCAGGTAACCAAAATGATGCACGCTGACGACAGGCTAGCTTCACAGCTCGGAGATAATAAGAATATTGCATGGATGGGTGCATGTGCTCCTACTGAAACCCTCCTGCTCCCAGCAACACGCAAGTGGTTGTTGAAAGAGCATTGCTGGCTTTTTATTAAAGTATCCACAATTTTATCAAAGTACATAAAATGTATATATATATATTTATATCGTTATAGTTATAAGTTTTTGCTTATGACTAGAAGTAGAAATAATTACCAACTCCCATCATTCTACCAATGGGATCCAATCTGGCTGCTATTACTATAACCATACCTGGGAACACCACTTTTCCGGGTCGCGGGAGCAGGGTCTTGAACGCCCCCCCTCCCCACCCATTTTGCCTTTAAATGGGGGTGTTTCCCACTGCCGTCAGCGGGAACGCCCCCGACATCATCGGGCCCTCCCACCAATGTCATCCCACAAGGGAAGGCCCGGAGCCCAGAAGTTCCCAGGTATGACTATAACCCCCATCACCCTAGCAATGCAAATAGATGTAACATCACAGACTGCTAACTGCAGTGGACTGCAACTCTCATTATGCTCATTCTGTCCTCAGATAACCTCAGGCTCCCAGCAGTTGTGGCATAATAACTCATATCTTTCAAAGCCAACCAAAGCAGTGATTAGACCAGGCACTGAAGCTACGGCTGGGAATACTTTGATCATTTGGCCACATGGACGATATTTTCTCAGATTTAAAAGCGATTTAGTAAATATAAGAAAACGAATTTCCTTAAAAAACGTATAATGTCCCTGGGAAAATGCAGCATAACGTTATAGATAATTCGAGGTTTGCGTGTGTCTGGGTGGAACAGAACGCATGATGGTTTCCTATTTTATTTTGGAAAATCCATATACTGTAGGTTTAGCAGTCTGATTAATAAGACACAAGACGGGGGCTTTTTTTAGATTGTGCCTTTTTAATCACAGGGAAGATATGATTATCCGTCGTGGTAGTGTCGCTAGTAAGAAAACCAGCAGATGTCTGGCAGGTCAGCGGGGAATTTTCCTTTCTCCGGAGAAAACAGCTTAGATTGAGAGAGAGGAGCCGCCATATGCTGACTGAGAGCTGCTTAACTGATGACACTGAAGAGCCGCTCGCTCGCTCTCTCTCTCTCTCTCTCTCTCTGGGAATAGAGGAGACGACACAAATATCTCAGATGCTTACCGATGAAAATATGTCATTTGCTGGACACTCGCTGTATTTGTGCTTTTGCTATACTGTATCTTATAAAAAAAATGGAACATATGTAAAATTAAGTAACATTCCGAATAACCATGATTTTTGTAATTTGTAATTATGTCTTTCAAGTAGTAAATGGTTAAAACATTTGCCCCACGCTTATACCCTGTGTGTACACACTCTGAATGCATTCAGATCCTGGGCTGCCATGGAAAGCTTTGTGTATTTTCCATAAGCCGCTGCCCCTGCTAAATAAGTACGTTGTTAATTGATGAAAAAAGGCTTTTATGACAGCATACGTTGGGTATATGTATTTATCATAAACAATGCTTCTGGTAAAACACACATCACGGTCATTATTGTATGGATTCCAATCCAATTTACTGCATGTAAATCCATGCGTGCTTTCTTCTTAACAAGAGTTGGAAAAAAATAATTCTTGTTTTGCTTGTTTTTACTGAAACGGGCAGTTTGTATGTTGATGCTATAACATAGGCTCTCCTTCTGCATGAATATCTGTTTTACCGTTAAAATAGTCTTTGCCTCCCAGCCTAAGCTGATTAAGTAAAACCCATCATTTATCTCCTAAGTGCCTTACCCACGTATATAAATATCTATCAACAGATCACAAATTCATATAAAAACAGTCTAGATGAAGCCCTGCTCTCTAACCTTCTAGAACTAAAATGTCCCTCTTAGGCCATTCCAAATGTTGGCTGATAACGCATTTGATAAGAAGATGCTTTTCTATAGTGCATTTACTGTCTATACTTTATGAAATGGAAAATTCCATCACAAAGTCTGGGAGAACCTCTACTTGACTCCCTTTAAAGCAGGTGCGAGACCGTCTCCTGTTACACTCCATGATAAGATGAGACACGGACGCTACTTTGTAACACAGTACAGGCTCCATTCCGCGTAACATAGAATTTGCACCTAGTCATATGGTCTTTATCACGCAGTTTACGATTTGATTAGGAAAAAAAAAACTAGTTTGTTATAATCAAAAACACACGGGGAAAAGATGAATGTGTTTTCATATAAACCATACTTATTTCATTCACTCTGACCCCTTTTACCTTCTGTTTATAGAAGACGATTTGTCTTCAGATTCCTACGCAGATGCTCAGTACGCACATGCATTAAGAGAAGCTGAAAGCTAGAGTAATATATACAAATCGAGTGTTTATTTTGTCACTGGGGGGGGGGCATATATTCAGATGCCTTTTTAAAGGCTGTTGAAATCTTAAATAACAAAAATTGAAACCTTGGTAAACTTGTACATGTTAGATATACATACAGCACTGACGTCACGTGACCCTGCGGTGACTTAAAACCAAAAGTGGAAATTATAAACAAAGAAAACTCTCTAATTTTCTCCGTTACCATTATAAAGTATTCCAGTATAACAAGAACAAAGTATGTTCTGTATTTCAATAGCTTGTAAATTCAGTTTCATACCAGTTAACTTTAGCTTACGTAGACATCTGTATCAAAGCAGGATCCGAGTCAGTAGGCATAAATAAGAATCTCTGTATAATGCCCTCATTCTGGTATGATATATCAGCCCCAAGGAGACGAGGCTCATATAATGTTTCATAGAACGAGATGAATACGCTATTGATAAAAAAAAGTACACGAGGAGCGTGTCTCAGACAAAGAGGAGAGATAGAGGCGCAGGTCATGTTCTGATGCGGGAAGCTGGCAGACTCAGGGGAAGTGTCAGGAAGTCTCTTTTCACGAAAAGGTGAAGGGTGTTAAATTCATGGAATAGCGTCCCAGCAGGAAGACAGGAGGCTAATACAGTAAGGGAATTCAAAAATGTCTTAGACAGACGTAAGGATACTCTACGTGTGAAAGAATATCCAGGATCAAACAGGGTTTAGGTTTTACAGCAGATAACAAATTAGGCCGACTACATGGAACAAATATGATTCTAATCAGATGTCAACATCCAATTCCCGTAGGCAAGGAAAATACCATTGGTGTGCCTTGGCGAATTTGTTATTCTTCATGCTAATAAAAAAAATTCATTATACACTGGTTTTGGTTATATTATACTAACATGCATATTAATATAAAAAATCTAGTGTATTTATTGAATCATGTTTATTTGTTTTTTTACATTTTTTATATGTATATAGTTTTCTCAAGCATCTAAAACGTGGACATAGAAATGCATGATGACGTTTATATTTATGAAAATTTAACGTTAAATAAAGGGTATTAAAGTGGGAGTTCTATTTTAAGAGGGTAGGTCAGTTTAGCTGGTTTGGAACTTGAAAATGACAATGTTATTACTGTAACATATCGAATTCTAATATTTACTACACGGGTTCTAAATATTCTTATGACTGATGTTCTAAACCATGCAGATTAGATTACAAAGCCTGAATACACATGAAAAGTATTCAGTGACATATAACAATGTTTCCCCCCGCTGATTCCTAAGACAAAACCAACAGAAAGTCTGCTGAAAGCGATTCATCCTTTATAGTCATAAGGGTGTTATGTCGAATGGGAAATCTAAGTACTTGCATATAAAGGTAAATTTACTTTTATGAATTAACCTAAAATATTGAGGTTTGCATTTAAGCTACACAAAGGCAGTGTCCCTGCGAGGATGTGACATCAGCAAAGGGCAGGACCCATTACATCAAATAGATACTGATGACTTTATGTCGAACGCAGGTAGCCATTGTTATTTGACCAATGGAACCCTCTGTAAGAGGTATAATTAGTAAATATTGTAGGATTATAGAGTGGAATAAATAATGTAGCTCATTTGTACTTCCGTTTGTATTCATAAACTGGTAGAAACTTAGCATGTACTGTATAATTACAGTCTAATGTTTAACAAACTCACCAAAATTCCATAATTTAGCTCATAAGCTTTGCACTGGTTTTGCTAAATGATCACATCGCGTATGCAGGGGCTTCCTCAAAATAGTTGACTATTACCTTCATATGCTCAGACTTGGCAAAAGAACAGAAAGACTAGCTCACTACAATATTATCGACTATAATACCAAACTAGATGTGACAGAAAGCATTGACCGAATTCCGAAGAGCAACAAGTACCCGAAGAGGAAAAGATACATATTGTTTCACTTACTAGCTACTTCCAGCGATGCATTGTGGCTGACAGCTTCTCCTAGATAGTTCCTCGCAACACAAACATAGACCCCTTCATCAGGTCTACTCTTACGTCCATGTACAATGCGTAAAAAAAATAGAGATCCACTGGGCAATAACATTCGGTGGGAACGAGGGTCATCTTTGTCAGTCTCTACCCTGTCACCTCCTTTGTACCACTCAATTGTTGGCGTTGGCCTGCCTTCTGCCTTACAGTTCAACGTGGCTGGTTCACCTTTGGAGACAATTAGATCTGAGGGATGTTCTATAATTCGAGGTGGGAAATCTTCTTGGCGAAGGCGTGATCCTGCAGAAGAGAGCAGAAATTATCATCCATGTTCAAACAACATTATTTCAGGAAATTATTGAGAAAAATCATACTGTGAATATTAGGCAAATTAAGACCCCTAAGGGTACGTAAGACTTTACGTGGAGATCCGGTCAAGCCTAGAGACCTTCTAACTAAATTAGATACCACACTGATACTCAGTTTCCAAGAGGTAACTGTTTATGGGTAGTTTTAATAAATTATTTTATTAATGGTGAAACATTTAAAGGTTACAGTTCAACCCTAAAGTCCCTTCTCCCTAGTTCTTCATTAGTCAAAAAGTTCAACAGGAAGATAAGACAGGCCACTGAATTGTTTACCACAAAGGCATGTGATAAGGACTGTTTGGCTAGTAGATTGGGATAAGATAACAAAACACACACACCTATACACATCAGTCTCAATCATTCTATTTAATTAAAATAAACATTATTTTAAAACGGCACTATGTAATACTAGGCTATTTAGAAAGCTGTACTTACAACTTATGATAGAACACTTTTTTAACTTGTTTAATGCCAGATAAGGCTGATTAAAGTAGTAAATTGGTCACTTCCTTAGGCATAGCATTTTTTTTTTACGTTTTGTGCTCATTAACAAAAAAAAAGTAAAATCCGGCTTCACTTTAAAACTATTCATGAGAGATATGTATCAAGGTCTAAACACATTAATGCTTCACTGCACTAATTACTTTAGATTCTGTGCATGACTTTGGTTTGTTTTACCAATAATAAAAACAGTAAAACAAGTGTTAGGTTTGTAACCTCACTTCCCCTTTGGTGAATTTCACCCCCACTAGCCTCAGAAGCCTGTGGGTTGGTAATGATTAACTTTCAGCAATAATAAGTTTCAACAGGAATCACAAAACAGCGGTGCTCTGACATGTACGAAAGGTTTATAATGTCTGCATTCAATTTCTGACAAAACTAAGTGTTATTTGTTTAGTGTAATATGGCTATGCGCAAACACAGAACGTCTGATACAAGTCGCATATAACACATTATTTAAGAAAAACTCAAATATCATATAACCTCTCATATTGACTTAGGGTTTGTTAACACACACAAAAAAATGTAAGTTTCAGAGGAACGCTCTACCTTGAACAATCAAAGGGTTAAAAAAGAGATTTGATTTAAATGTAAAAGCTGGAGAAAAGTATGTCTTAACATGCATTAATCTTATTGTCAAATTGTATATTTTGAGCTTTAATGTTATTGTTCATTTTCACCTTTGCTCTATTGCGGTAGCGCTATAGAATCTGCTGGGGCTATATAAATACGTGGAACGTAATTATTAATAAAGCCGTCAATCGAAAATTATTTTTAAAGCTTAAAGAGGTGTATTTAAACAAAAAAGATTGGATTCAACAGTCAATATGAATCTAATCATTTAATTGGATATTGTATGCATTTAGTTACTGGAGGAATATATTTTAAAATTAATGGAGTTCCAAAAATGAACTTTATATATATATATATATATATATATATATATATATATGTGTGTGTGTGTGTGTGTGTGTGAGTGTGTGTGTGTGTTTGTGTGTACATTTATTTATATGCATACACACCTCTATTTAAGTGATTACAATGAAAGAATAAAAAAGTGTGACTGTCTGACTTACTTTTAAATTATTAAAATTTCACCTAATATATTATGTATTCACTCACATTAAAAGTCACAATCAGTACAGTTTCCAGCTGCAATGTATATTAGCTATGCATTTCTCCTGCATATGTTTTTAACCCCTTAATACTTAATGTATATTTTTTTGTTTTTCAAAAACTCTTTATTAGATTTCACAATACGCGCTATCAAATCCCGTACAGATCTTAATGCCCTTAGGCAAAAAATTCCAGTGTTATAATGCCCTGAACGATCGCTATAGAAGTCTGAGTTTGTCTTCAATGAAGTTTCTGCTCAGGAGATTCTCAGGAGATGTGCACAGTAGACCCAGTGACAAATCTAAATTATAAATCCAAAATATCATCTTTTACTTGGGATATAATTCAATAAAATGATGGTAAGAGTGTAGGAATTTAATACCCTTAGGAATGGTTAACATCTCCAGGAAACCATCAGAGACCTTCGATAAAGCAGCCACCCTGCCCATAACCTGTGATCCTGCCTTGTGTATCGTAATCCGACCTTTATTAGCAAAAAAACTTGTAAAACTACTAGAAACCTAATAGGACAAAAGATCTGAGATACAGTTGATTGTCAGATGGCGCACATTTAACAGGAATGCTGGTGAGAAGTTTGCCGGAGGGATGCAATGACCTTGACAAGCAAATTATAATCTTTTACTTTATGTACACGTTATTAGCAAACGTTCTACCAACATTTGAGGCCTGATGACGGGTGGATTTCATGGAATGGGTCCATTCATCACTATAATATTATTATTGCAGCTAATATCAATGCTGTAATTTTCTTGTCGATTTTCCCAGTGAAGAGTAATTGTCTAAAGTATGAATCTTTTCTATGTTTTGTCAAAACATTTCATACGTGTTTAAAAACACGGTCAATAGTTGACTTACATCATATACTTCCTGCTCTTACTGGGCAACGACACCCGCCATAATGGAAAATGTATAAGGAATTATCAGAGCCATGGTTTGGGGTCTTGGCACCTTGAGCAGGGTCAGGGCACAGGGGTACAGCCTATGGATGTCTCATGTGCGCCCCTCATGTTGAGCAGCTGCTCCTCTTGGCCAATGGAAGTTATGGCACTGGGAGTAATGTATAAAGAGCAGTTCTTCTACAAACTGATAAAAGTGGAGGAACCAGCACAAGCTACCTATTTGTTGCTAGGATGACTGCACCACCTTTCTGTATCTGAATTATTCCTCATACATAACAATAGCATCTGGAGCAACAATTAAAATAAAGGTTATGAAGAACGACCATTTTTTTATCTCTATCATGTTACAACCCAGCTTCTTGATTACTATAAAGTAACTTGTTATTAAAAGTAACTGATTTGAAGGACAGCTACTTCTCACCCACAGGATAAAAGCACAATAACAGAGTAAAGGCATCCATATGGATCAAATTTTTATTAAAAAAAGAGTTAGGGCTCAATATCACCCCCCACACACACAAGCAGGGTATAAGTCATACAAAGGGGCAAAACTTTAAGTGACAAGTGAGTGCTCTAGCTATGCCTATCTCTTTATTATGTTATGAAATCTGGAACCGTCTGCTTTTCAATAAAGAGTAAAATAACAAAATACAATAGCGTCTGTCCTGGATCACAGGAAATTGACCAACAATATGTAGCAATACAGAATGCACAGTTTTAAGGAAATAATTCAAAGTAATATATATTACGTATAGTCTAGAATGCTAGAGACTGGTATGCATTTTGCATTGCTTTTTTGTTCAACCATAAAGGATATTGTATTTCCTTCCCTGCATCAAGAAGTGACAAGGTGTGTCATATTTACAACAAGATAAGCAGCCGTAACTTGCAAATATGAGAAACTGCCTCCAGGAGGTAATTATTACAATGATAAATCATAGTTCCCAGAATCCCAATCGGAATGTTTAAAAGGTAAATTTAAAAAAAAATATGAATATTTTTTACAACTCAGATTAGAAGTTTAAATGATGGGTAAACAATTATTCTTTTTGGATTCCTTTTAAAAGGACTTCACAATTTAACTAAAACGGAAGGAGACTGATGTGAAAAAGGTCCCATCAGAGGGTATTGAAAGTGGTAGTAAATATTCTCTCTCCATAGGCCTATCCGATAGGAGTGGAAATTGTTTCTTAAAGTTTCATGCTTATATTGCGATTGCCTGTTAAACGAGCCCTTTCCTAAATATTTCTCTCTTGACTTCTTTTTTATTTCCTAAACGGAAACGTGCTTAGAATCTTCTCCAACCTTTCCCACCTCAGTACCTACTCCCAACATGTTTCAACAGAAACTAATTGAACGAAAACAGTTAGAGCAGTGAGACAAAATACTTAAAAAAAAAAAATCTCTTCAAAAAATCCAAACACCAATAAATCCTTTCATCCTGAGATGGCCCCTCTCGTTGATGAGTTTAAATGATATGATAACAAACAAAAAGTCTACTGCTTATTTATTTATTTATTTTATATTTTTTTTCTGAATGGGTTGGAGCTGACAGAAAACGAGAGCCAGTTATAACCATAAGATAAATTGTTTCTCGTTGACATAAATTCCTTCACCAGAAATGCCAAAGTAAAGAAAGGAAATCTTCTGACAAAATGAACATCTGTCTCACTGAAGAGCGCTGTTGAGCAAGACATAAAGGAAGGAAGTAGCTACTTCAGAATGAGACGGCAGCCGTCGTGGATAATATCCAATAGACTATTTCAGCTCACAGGCAGAACTATTACTTAGAGCTCGTCTGAAGGGTCACCACACATTTTAAACTAAACAATAAAAATACGGGTAGATTGTCTGTAATCAGTCTTCCCTGTCAAAACAAAGGTTCTAGAAAGCTGCCAATAGTAGAATTACGGGAAATATGATATGACCCACCATGGCTATATTTGCACTAAATACTTCAAGAAAAAGTATTGTCGACTGCTTGATATTGCATTCCCGATTTATACATACATATATTTATATATATATTGTATGAATTTCTTTATACACAGTTTATATACGTCGGCTGACCCTTTACTTCTCTGTCAACAGCTTCTGTTTTAATGTTTCACAATGGTGGCAATCAAAAAGTTCTAGTAACAGACTTTATGAAAAACTTAACTTCTTAGGAGGTAAAAATATTCGGAATTTAGTCATCTGTATTAAAGCAGGGAATCGATACAATTATAAGAAATGCGCCAAATAAGAATGTCAATTATAATTAAATAATTATATTATTATAGAAGTTAGAATATTATTCCTGTCACGTAGTCAGCTCCAAACTGTGTGACCTTTGGTATAAAACCCTAAGAAACCGGGGGCAAACCCTGAGACTTCTCTGGTAAGTAAGTATCAGTCTATTATATTGGTTAGATAAATTAAAATGAATTGGTGGATATTGAAATATAATATAATTTTTAGAGCATCAGTATACAGACACATACACAAAGGAACGCTGACCACAAAGAACCAACGATCTACAAGTTCCTTTTCAGGCCTAAGTGACGGTGTAAACAAATCCTATAATATAAACAAGTGTTCATGACCAAGTAAGTGTTCCTGGAAGGTAAAAGGATTTCAGTGGGATTAATTAGGTGCGGTGAGGCCTGTAGGCATACAGCTGGCGCTCCGTGTTACCCAATAGACTAGGTGTTTGATGCTAGACTACACATTGACGTTGACTGAAACGCATTATGCTCTTTTTTTTTGAGGGAAAAATAACGTTATGGTGAATCTGAATGCCTGGTTTAAACATTTATAATACATGTCATTTATTGCAGTTTATAGCCCACGCTGGCCAGGTGAGGCCTGTGTTGTTGTAATAAAATTCTAATTGCCCCGAGCGAACCTCCTGATGGGAGTTGTGGTAAAACAACAACAGGTGGAAGGCTGCACTTCCCAGACCCTGTTTACAATAAATACTTCAAAATATTTCACGTGAAAGATGAAATTTATATCTGCGTCTGCTTTTCAGAAGCCGCTGTATAACCTTACATTTTTTGTTAGGTTTACTCTTGCTATGTAATACTCGCCATTGTCTTATAACATGTTGACAAACTTCCTATTTTTAAAAATGGCAAAAAATGGGGTAATATTTGACAGGTGTGGCACGTGGCCTGCCAATATAGCTTGCGCACGTGGGAATAGGACTTCATCTTTTGGTTCCCATTAGATTATGCAGGGTGCCCGGGGTCCTGGAGAATACAGGGCAAACAATGGAATGGAGAACGGCAAGATTTAATCCTAAATTGAGATACAATTGAGGATTTGTCTTCTTTACCAGCTACTATTTATTACACTTGTTTGATATGGAGCAGCTAACACCTTCCCATGAACACATATTTTCCTGAAACATTTTTAACATTAAAAAAAAAAAAAATTCACATCAACTTTTCTGGCAACCGTGTATGGATTTCATACATTTCCATTAAAAAAAACCTTCACTACTGCGATTACCTTAAAATAATCTACACAGAAGATAGAAGCTTCTATAAATAAACACTTTTAAGTGCCTGTGGTGCCTGGAACTTTTTCCAACTTGAGAACACACGTTGTTAGGGAGACATATGGCTCTGGCCCAGTAAAATATACGTTCTCCTCCCTTGGTTTACGTTTGCCGTCGTGTCCTAGTTACTGGACATAATTTAGAGGCCTTAGTAGGAGATAAACCACTTGACAAGAGATATGACACATCACCACCAGCAAGGACCTAGGTGTGTGATGATCAAGACACTTACCGAGTCGTATGTGTTAAAAAGATACATTGAGCCGGGATTCCTTTAAAGTAGCGAGCCCAGATAATTTCTTTACTGTGTCAGTGTGTCTGTGTTTGCCACAACATACATTTTACAACCGTTATGCCCTGTTATGACATATTTAGGGCTGCGTTATATTAGAAAAGACGCTGACTTCAGAGCCATGCTTCCCAGTGCAACTGCTCATTACTAAAGTAATTTAAACTGCAACCACATCTGACTAAGGCCTATTTTAAAGGAGGGAGACTAAATTTCTTCAAAGCGTCTGTAAAGAACACAGGGATTTACTAAAAGCATGTATAATGTATCCAAAAGAGAACATCGTGTCAAGAAAATGTTATGTATCTTTGTAAAATAATACTTAAAGAACAAAGCAAGGTCCGCCAGTATTACTAAATCACGCTAAAATCACGCTTCTAACTTGCGGGACATTGTCTGGATATGGTCCTCAAGGTGGGGAGCTGGTGTGGCCAAATTCTGCTCAGAAAGGTATGAATAGCACATAAATGGTTGCTATGGATCTTTGACTGCATTTGTGCACTTAACAAAGAGTGGGACTGAATCTTAAAAGTTCTAGTCAGGCCCCAAGTGGTCTTGGTTTTACTTCCGCAGCCCCTTGTGTTATAACATAGGGATTAACCATAACGCTTTGTTTAGTTCAGGAGCCCACGCAGCTGTTGGTTGTTTCATGTGGAAAACTACTTTACGACCCCGTATGCTATTTTCACAATGAAAAAACATTGAGAGGAAAAAAATGAGGGAAAGCAAATAATATTTTTATTTTACAGGGAAATATATTTTTTTTTAAATGTTTTTTTTTGTGACAAGGCCTTGGAACACAACATGATGATACTAACAAGCAGTCTTTTAAAAATCAAATCTCAGTTACATTTTCCTGAAGAGAGAACTAAGATCTTCAGAGTGGTAAAATTTCCTGTTGGCCTATGATAACAATATTTTGTTTTTCTTACATTTCTGAACCAGCATCCCTCTGCATACCAGCGAGACCCCCTATAGATGTGGTCTGATTCATCTCCCTGTTGGGACTTTAAAAACAAACCGACCAAGAACAGCCCTGGGGAAATTTAGTGACACCTGTTACCCGTCGCATAACTATCAGGCTAAGCGGGGACATTTGGTGACTAACCTATGGTCAGTGAGACGATGTAGTTGGGCTTTAATAGAAAAAGTTTCTACTAAGAATTCTTACAGCATACTGTAAACAAAGCTAGAAAAGATGAAGGGTCCCCCTTAAGAGTGGTCACCTCTCTTTGGAACACGGACCCCTTTGTCCCTTTTCTTCGTCAGGTTTTTCTGTTTTAACAGAACTCAAAATGTTTGCTGGTATGAGCGTATCACAGCGTTCACCAACCCTAAAAATTATAACATTGTATATAGAAACAGAAGGAAGTTTATAGAAATTCACTTGTTTAAATAAAAGACTTTATTCTTCTAAACGCCTTACAGATTTTTGTATTTTTGTCCAATAAAAGAGTTCAACTTCCACTAAAGAGTCAGTCACACTAGCCCTGTTGGATTAGGACTAAATTTGCGCTCAGAATAAACTTATTGACGTATAAGGATGGTCTAGATTTGGTTAGAAGCTGCTTATATCGGAAGTTAGTCCATCATTTTAAAAAAATATATGGTTACAGGATTTCCTGTGATGTCACCTTGTGATGTCACCAGTTCCTAAATGTGATTTTAATCTTTGTTAGGTTAGGAGACATTTTGCAAAGCTGATTACTAAAGATTCTATATATATAAAACATATAATACGTGGAAATAAATATATATATATAACATAAGACAAAACTCTTACCATATGCTGCTATTCTTTTCATTTTGTGTTACTGTTAAATATATCCTTAAAGAGCTCTTGTGGGAAAGCCTCACATATGACCATCCCTAATTATAATAATTTCCCGATAAGCTATAATATATTATTCCTTGCAAAAAAAAGACGCTATGGAGTTTTATTGCCTGATACAAACATACATATTAATGCAGGAGAGAATGCAATAGACAATTAGTCGCTCCAGCCCATTTTGCTCGTAATAGGTACTTGCTTGGGATTTTTGTGAAAGGAGCTGTCAGGACGGTGGCTTTCAGCGGGACGATGACTAAAGCTGCAGAACCAGTGAATTGGTTATTGACAGTAACCTAATTCGGGTTCAGAGATCTATTAACTCTTACAGGCATTTCATGTACAAACACAAGGGCTTTGTAGACACGTTCAACATCTGTCTTACTATTAATTAGAACCTTTAGCCTGTCTGATGACAGGTCTTTGGTAACTGTTAAGAGTCTGAGAAACAAATGATAGTAATTAGTTGCCAGCTTCTCAACAACTGTGTGTTTTTTTCTTTAACCTGCGAACATAAGAAAGTTAATTTGAGAATTTATTAGGTTCTAGCAAGGGTCTTTTTGTAATGACAAATAACAATGGACTTAATTTATATTCATTACGATTAATTTAATTTTATCCAAGGTTTATTTCTGAATGAGACTGAAAACAAGTTGTCTACCTCTGAAACTGAAAATGACTTTTTTGTTAACTATTTTTTCATACAATATATCTTATCATGGGGCAGTCCCCAGACCTGTATTCAAACATATTCAACGGCTTAATATAAGAATCTAAAATAATAGTTAATCATCATTTCATCATGAAAAATGGGTAACTAAACATTGCTGAAGGATTAAATACTTGCTACTTCACGTGATTTCCTAACAGTGATATTAATTTGTATATATAGATGTTTTATAAGTAGTCAAACACAAATTGCTTTGTTAAACGTCCATAAATCACATTGGTTTTGTTATCTAAATTTATTTTTGTGGGTTTTTTTCTTTACACACCTAACACAAAGTGTATATAGATAATTTTTACGCTTTAATGACCTCATAATGCTATTTAGTGCTTTAATAAAGAATATTATGTATCAATTGCTTTTGTAATTACATTGTAATCATAGCGAGGCATGAAAAAAACTTTCATAGCGTATGACTTTGATATCCCCAACATACAGTTACTTTATAGAAAAGTATTAAAATACAGTTTAATGACTACCTGATGACTACCCTACTTGCTGGACGCCCGACAAGTAGTTGTCAGGCTACAACTTTCATAATTCTTCACCTTCTCTGATAAGGTAAAGCCATATAATGGAAATTCTCTGTTCTAAATACTGCAAGATATTACAACAATCTTTAAACAAAATATTAACTTTTCTATAATAATTTCCTATAAAGTATGTAATGGATTTTTAAAGCGCGCTGTGCCAGTGAGGGCTATGTTTGTAACTTTTAAAGTAGAATTATAATAAACTTAACACATAAAAGCTCAAAATAGTCTAAGATTAATTGGTGAAGTTGGATAATGGTCTCCAGAGTAGATTCGTCTCTTGTGGGTAGATCCTGCGTTCCTCCCCATGCCTTGGAGCATTCACTGCTTGATAATTAGCCCTTTTAAATCCCCTTTACCCCAGCTAAAAGCAGCCCTGAGCCCTGCCAGTTCTATAAATAGATGGTCACTTAGTCTAGGTTAAACCAGATCAGTTGACAAAAGCATCTTTTAAATCGGTCGACGTGAAATAAAAAAATGAAGCAAAATCCTATCCTTTACCCATCGCTGGCTTTTAAACTAATTAAAATGCGCAGGGCCCTGCTCGTATTACAAACCTGCTGTTCTTCTCTGTACTAAGCGGCTAAGAAAATGTGCTGAAAGCTGTGAATTGAACAATTGCTGAAATGCAGGGTTACCAAAAGAAACTGTTTAAATATTCTTCCCTCAGTCAAATAAAAGTCCTACCGCCGAGAAAGAGGTAAACTCCTTTCTCAAGTTACCGCTACCTTCAACGGCAATGCATCGTACATTGTATCCCATATCAGCTCCTAAAACTCTGGGAACGTTTTATTCTTTACGATCAAAAAAGAGCGTATATCCACTTGACTTTTTCTCCTTCTTTTAGCTTTATTTTTTTTTTGGATTTACGGTTTACAGTACGTAGCTGTGTTCATTGGATGGTTTCTGATCCAAGAAACTACCGAGAACCTTTTAAGTTTTAAGAAGCTACTGAAATAAACAGTCGTGGGGACATTGTGAGAATCCATTTATAACATGTATTCCACAACGTGTGCCATTTTACTGAGAAATGGCCGATGCATGACTTCTATTTAACAGAAACCGTTACACTTTGGCGAATAACTCAACTTTCTGTTGGGCCAACATGGCTATATCAATATTCAGCTCTACTTACATGTTATAATTCTTCAAAAAATCCTTAAGAAGAAGCTATGGTTGAGGAACTACATAGGAGCACAATGGAATCTGCTAGAGCTATATAGGGGATTGGAGGCTCTACACCTTTCTGGTAGTATAGATAGAAAGGCCAGTTCTGTCTCTCCCGCACAGGTATTTTTGTCCTTACCAAACAGCTCTTATCCCCAGTCTTTGCTTGCTGTCACTTCAGCCCTATTACCCTTTCACTACCTTCTATAAGCTCCCTTTACCTAGCCCCCTCTCTACCCATGTGAGCTTCCTTGACCTTCCTTCCGCTCACCCATCTCTTCCAATCTAGCCCTTCCAGGCTTTACTCTTTCCTGGTGACTGTTTAACGTCTCTTTCACCCCAAGTTATTTTTACATCTGCTCCCTGACTATCACCGTGTTAGCAAATGTTAGCAAAAACCTCATTGAGCCAAAGATTAAAAACATCAAGCTCTTGTGAACAAGCCCATTTTCATTACGCCCTCCAGTGAGTATGAACATGAGAAGTCCCCCTTTCTTTGTATCTTATAGAAACATAGAATTTGTCAGCAGATAGGCCCATCTAGTCTGCTTTGTTTTTCCAGCCATTGTTCTCATCTTAGATTCTGGGTAGATATATACCTGGGAACTCTCTAAACCAGCTGACCCGCAGACTCTTGAAATATTAACACTTTAATAATCCATCACAAAGATTCTATGTCGCGGCTTATCAGATATGTTACCCAAATGGCTTTAATACTGGTCCACATGGAAACCTTGAATTGTCATTATTTAAATATACACCATATATATCCAGCATTCAAGCCTAACATAAGGACAAACTGGGAGTCTTATATGATCACAACAGTGTATAATAGGAAGGATTCAGCTCCAGACTCAGTGACCCTGAACATCTGCTCCTTCACCCTGAGACCCTGAGCTTGGGGCAAAAACCCTGGGACTCCAGGTCAAACCAGGTATGCATATGAATATCTTATGCATGTTTACATTCTCTCACTGTACTAGCCTCAACCACATCTGCTGGGAGGCTGTTCCACGTTTGTACCACACCTTCAGGAAAGAAAAACTTAAAATCTAAGCATCTCGTTTTAGATTATGACCTATTGGTCTAACATTTCTCCACCTTTGGAATAATCCCATCTCTTCTCTCTTCTTTCCTTCAAGCTATACTATGTATGCACGTCGCTTGCACAGGGGACTATGTAAAGAGCTTTATGAACAAACAAAGGATAATACCATTTGGCTCGTATAAAACATATGCTATATATATATTTATTTGGAGTATGGATATTTCCCTTGTTCCCTCAATTTCAAAGAATCCTGCTTTGTTTAGAGATTAAAAGATAAGTGCATATTAGAACAAATGCATACTATTTGACTGTCAAATATTCAACATAAGCAAATAAAACTTGATCCACTACCGCTTTAATCATCCTTTAAGAAGCTGTCTTTAGAATCCTTAAATATGAACACTATATATTGACATAAAGCTTTTAACTTTATTTATATTCATTTATTGAAATAGTTTAGTTTGATCCTTGTAAATCATATAATCCATCTGGGGATCTTATTGGGCTCTGTGGTTGCAGACTAAACAATAAAAAAAAAATAAGAAACAGAGAAAATGTTGGTAAAGGGTTACAAGCTAACTAACTCTGCTCATTACATATACACAATACGTTTTATTCTTTTACATTTAAGCCATTTTCCCGTGTTGCTACAACAGCCTACATCTGTTACGCGATGCACTGCTGAGTTCAAGTTAGCCACGGTGAAGCCATTACAACTCCGCAGCACCGACTAATTGCTGCAAATGTTCTTTGGTATATATTATAATGCAAATGTTGCATTATCGTGTTCTTATTGCTGTCCTTCCCGTGCAAGATCGCTTCACTGATGATCCGGAATCTTACGTCTTAAGGAAGGGGAGTAATAGAGCAGTAAATGTACATATTAAGGCTACCTACTGCATTTATTGTAAGCTGACTTTCTCTGTAAAATCAGTATGTTTTAATATTCTGCTAAGAGGGTCTGACTTCTCTTAAGGCAGACCATGTACTTGTCACATTATTTGGGGGGGCAAGTGAATGTGTCTTTATCAGTAGCTCTGCCCATTGGTGTATTTATCTTCGGCATCGCCATAGGCTTAACCCAAAGCCCTCCGCATTGTGCCTTTGAAGGACTCGTGACACTGGACGGAACTAGTGAGGGCTTTTAATGGGCTGGTTGGGGAGATCAGTGATATTCCTTCTAACCGGTCCATTGAGCTATAGGCAGCCTGATCTTCTAATAGGGTGATTGGCTAGTTTCTAGGATAAAATGCATCACGGTTGGCAAGAACCAGCTGCCGTCTTGGCCAAGGTGCATATACAGTATGGCTGTTTCCTTAATACCATATAAATGTAGATTTTGATATTTTGATTCTCATAAATATTCTTTTTATCTACTATAGAGATCACGATGTTGAAATCTGCGGTCCTGTGCAGCTTCAATCACCATTACTATTCCCAGAACCTTCGGCAACTACAGAAGCCATTGGAGTCATGTTCCCATTGTAGGAATCACCACCAACGATAAGTGTTCTGCTAATACTTCACAGAAAATGTCAAGGACTGATATCACAGTGCAATCTTACTGATAAAACCAGGCAAGGTTCATTTACAACCTTCTGTCTGTGGTGGGGGTTAGATGCAAACTTAAAGCCTTCCTAACCTGGAATACTAGCATTATTATTATTTATTGATTTATATAGCACCAACATACTCCCTAGCACTGTACAATGGGTAAACGGGATATGATATAGCAATATAGACTCTATTCTACATTTTAATGTCAATATATATATATATAAATATATATGATCGGAATAAAGAACTAAATAAAAATGTTCTCACGTCACAAAGCAAATCTATGTTTCCCAAGAACAAAGATTAGGTAATTACCCTCGTCATGCCCCGGGACAAGCAAGAGGTTTCACATTTTTTACTACTGTTCAGTCAAGCAAGATCACCATTTTATTACTTCCAAAAACCGAGGAAAAAAAATACAAATGAAGGAACCTGACACTCACCAGGCAAGGAGATCTGTTTTTTTTTTTTTTTTTTTCGAAGCATCTCTGATTCTAAAAGAAACATTTATTAGAGCAAGCGGTAGAAGCTTCAGCAAATATTTAAAGGGGGCAGTAAAAGCACCGGTAAAAAAAAATTATATTAAAAACAAAGATCGGGAAACTCAAATAAGCAAAACTCTAGTGTTTTAATTGCTAAAAATTAAATAAATTCCTAAATGTTATTCACATTGCTTATAAAAAAAAACCTCATACCTTCTCTTGTTTGGAAGGTGTGTGAAAATGTGCAGTTCTATCTGCCTATCTTCCTTGGTCCTTGTCTATCCTTGTCTATCCCATCCATTCGTAAATTTAAACAATAAAATCTCGATATATCACTAAATATGGAGAGTTTGCCACCAAATTTGTTGCATTTTTTTTTCTTGATACATAACCTTTATTTGGTTTGGGCATATGTTAGTAATCTCTATATCTGCCATCTCCAAAACGCTTCTTGATAACACTCATCCGGATGCTGACTCATTTCAACACAGGTCACTTTATTTGAAAGGATGAATCAGGCATCAGTGATGGATGGCCTGGTGACAACAGAGAAGAAGGCTACACTTTGCTTCCATTCAAGAGCTTTTGCTGCGTGGAATAAATTTAGGAACCAGACAGTGAGGCAATGATGGCAGGGCGTTTCCCAGATGCGATCCGTTCAGTCTAGAAGCATTATTGAATGTTTCATGTGAGTAACTTTTACACGGAGCTACAATGAACTTCTTGCATGATTTCCAATAAGAATGCGTCATCTAGGAGGGACTCAAGACCTTTATAAAAAAAAAAAAAAGTCTGAGCCCGGGGACCGTTATAAGCTGTTTTATAAGCACAGACAACGAGAAGCTGCCATGAGCAATATAAAAAAAAAGATAGTGTATTTTCTTTGATTTAAAGGATTTACAGTTCAAGGAGCATTACAACATTCTGATCAATGATATAAGGAGATACGGAGGGAAAAGATCAGTGAATTCATTCTACAAAACACCATCCAAGGAAATTCCCATTCAACAATTTAAAAACATAATATAAATTTATTAACCCAGTGAAGCCGGTGATTCTTAAAAAAATGTGTACATTCATCTTATTGTCTTTTTCCCAAATACTTTTCTCGTTTTCCTTTTCTTTCACTGTGCAATTTATCTTGTCATAAGAAGTTAAACGATATTTCTCTGTGCCAGAAAGCAGACGACCTGCTTAAATGTCTAATTCCCTTTTTAAACATTAATTACAAATTCTAATATGTTAAGCCAGTAAACCTTCGCTGATCCGTTGTTTTATTCTTTCCTCTGGGAGTTTAATCACACACAAAAAAACAACACAAGAACTTTTAAGAACTTTTTTTTCCAGTTTATATGGAAAAGCAACCTACCAGTGGCTGCTTTTTGTGTCACGTGACAATTAAGTGTTCCTGGCAAAAAAAATGAGGCCAAATTTTACAGGATTCAAAAAAATATTTCTTTGAAGGGTTTGCACATTCATCAGCACTAGGAAGGATGTTTCTCGTGTTGCATTTAGTTACAAAAGTGTTAAATTAATTTGCGTAGGTGGAACATCACCTTCAAAACCCATACTTTGCTCTCCCCACCGCTACTTCAGAAGGTATGTCAAAGCCTCTCGGGTTAGAAAGCTAATCCTCCAGAGAATATATTTGAAACCAAAAGAGCTTTTAATGCCTCTCAGTGCTTTTCACCCTTCACCTGGAACCTATTTTCATCCTCTTTCATTTATTTTATATATCAATAGTTTACCACTTCAGTTCTCTCTCATGTTCCTTTTAACTCCCACTTTGTCTTTGTTCCTTTTCTCTTCTGCCTCCATCAACAAGTAGCTTTGTCTCCGCTGCCTGCACTATTGAGTTAAGACTGTATATGTATCTATTGTATAAAATTGGTTTAACAAAATGGGTTCATCTTAACAGCCAATATTGCAGTAAAAAGCCAAAAAAAAGTAGATTTACCATTTTATTTATTCACAAAGCATTAAAATCACATTAAATCCATACAAATAAAAAAGAGACCTCTGCGGCCACGAAGCTTAAGCTGTTTTTCTAATGTCGCCCAACAAAAGGTATCAACTTCGACTAAAGACTCCATAGAAACGGCAATATAATTGTATTTAAAGATACAATATTATTTTCCTGACGTCTTACTCAATTTTATAAATAGATACGAAAAGGTCACTAAGTCTATATAAAAACTGACCCTTCACTGAGTGTTCTTCTTTGGTCATTTAAACAAAAGGGGGGCCATGGACATCTATTATTTCCATAATGTCCCATTTGGTTAAGGATTTGAATTCCACACTTAGAAGTCCAAGAGCTTAGTTAAAAAAAAATGAAAATACATTTCTGCAGAAAATCAAGTTCCAAAGATTGTCTTCTTTTTTATTACTAGTCTACCAGTGTCAACGATTTCAAGATCACTTCTATACTTAAATAGATTTGTTACTTAGGCCCAACTTGCTAATGAAGAGGTTAATCCAGGTGGGTTTGCATACCTTATTTCCTTAATCCTCAACACTCCTTTGTCATCTTTGGTAAGTAAAGCTTTGATGCCTAAGACATGTGCATTCTTGCCCCAGCTACTTATTACATCTAACAAAATATATTACGAGAATATCTGAAGACTTAGAGCACATTAAAGGGCATTAGTTACTTTAGTACAGATGTGAACAGAAGTTCTCACACCATTGTCCAACCCATGTGTTTTAGAATGTTTTAGATAGAACTTTCCGCCAGATGAGCTCTACCTCTACATATACGAAAATGATCACGTTATTACCATAGTCTTATATAATATATAGCAATAAATGGTGAGTAAGATGTCATAAAAATTGATAATTCAGACAGCATTTTATTTATATACAAACTTAAACCTTTAAAGAATACGTTTCATCCAAGGTCCCGGGTTAGTCAGGAATGTTGAGATTTTGGGCCAACGCTTTTGCTTTTTTAGGAAACTGTTGGTCTACACAAAAAGTGGGAGATGCTCAATCAAGAATGAACAAACTTTTGTGTGTTGTTTGTTTTAAATCACTATTCTGTATCATTTGTACACTTTTTAGTAGGTGCCTATGCTCCTTCTTGAGATGGGGGCCCTGCAGACCAACAGTGGCCTTATGTAGCTGCTTAAGTTACTTGTATGCATGGCGCAAGATTATGTGAACCATTATTCAGCTCCATTTCCTAACTGGAGAATACATTATCTCCACTAATACATTATTTATAGACCATATACACATATTACTATACACTCTAGACGAGACTTCAACTTTTTTGTACAAGTGCCATTTTTAAATTTTGATAAATTGGGGATATTTCAACATCTGTTTCATTTAAAAAAAATCTAAGGTCTTATAGGAACTTGTTGACCCGGGTACAATGTTTATATTGTTGTGAGTTAAATAATGTATGGATGTGTATAGTTTGTGAATATTCATGTGACTATACTATTCAACAGACCTCCTAAACAAACCTGCTACCTTGTTTAGGGTTATGGAGGTTACGCAACTGCCATGCCCAATTCTAAATTCCACTGTGTTGTATCCCCTTCCTTTTCCTTTGTAAGTCAAGCTTTGTTTCTTAACGGTTAAGTGGAAGAACATGTTCTTTTTATTATTTCAGTGACCTGGGCAAACATTTAGATGTCAGCTATACTCAGCCTTTGTATGTGATCCTTGTACACTGTTAATGATTTGCATGACGTGGAATCCAAAGCAAACAAAACAAATTCAAGTTAATTTTGAATTATTATCATTATAAATGTATTTACACTGCACCATATTCCACTTGTCTGCACACCGGGAGGATTGTAATACATTTTATTTAAGTCTTGTCCCAACTGTACAGCGCTGCGGCACATGAAGGCTCTAAATAAATAAAAAAAGAATGAATCTCTTAGTAATGGGAGTTATTGTGTCTATGGAACCCTCTCTCCTATATCTATCTATATGCCTGTATATACTAGGTAACAATATATTTATAGGTTTATATGGAATATTTTATATTTTCAAACTCTTATCATGGCTAAGGTGTGGTGCTCAGAAGAGTGTGATCCATGGGAGCCAAAAGCATAAGTGTTTTGAGCTGACATTCAGAGCAACAAGCTGATAGAAGCCATGTGCAATTTGTGTATTTTAAGTCCATTATGTTCATGAAATAACATTAGTCCACATAATTAAGTTTTATTTTATGAAAATGTTCATGATAAACTTCTAAAGCTACTCTATACTTTGTTATATAATGGCAGATTTTTTTCCCTATATTCTACTAGACGTCTAAGATTCTTCATTCATGGCGTCTTATTGACTAAAGGGATGGTTATCAGTTGTGTATGATCTCCTTGACTTTACTATACAGTATGATGGGCCAACATCTCCTGCAGAAAGAGCCATGTAATGTATATTATATTATGGAGGAGCTTGCTAGTGTTGAGCCTTCATAATTCATAATGAAGGGAGGGCAGCTCTCCTTCAAACTCTCCTGCCAACCCCCTCTTTTGAATAGACCCTACTGTTTTGTTCTGTGTTACGTTGATTGCCATATAGTACAGGCTTTCACGTTGACATCACGATCACTTGAAGGCATGAGGCGTGGGAAGTAATTTACTACCTATAACACCTGTCAAACATATTCATATAAAATGTTACCAAAGCCGGTAAACGGCGTTCACAAAAGCGTTCACCACAAATGAATGTTTAGAATTTGGTTTAAGCAGTCGTTCTGTCACAAAACGCAGAGGTGTAACATATAACAACAGAAAGAAAATCAGATGCCCATCATAAGCTGCAGTAGATTGCAAAAGCGCTGTTAACTTTAATAATGTATCACAATTTCGTAACATTTTAACTGAAAGCTATAAGAGGATAAAAGGGATACTTCATACTGCAGAATCATGATGGATGTTGGTTAGGCATGAAATAACTATACCTGCTGTGTCAGTATTGGAGATTTCAATTACCCAAGAAACCCATGGCAACTGTACTAGGGTGCGCTTCATTATATATATATATATATATATATATATATATATACATATCTTAAAACCCACCTTATATGTATATTATTGGGAAAGGTGTCTTCCTTTTCTCTAGATCTATATGATTATCACTCCCTGCTTAGTAAAGTTGCTGATTGTTGTTAACTGGTTCAGGCAGCCTTTGTAAGGTTTGGCGAGAAGAAGGGATGTATATATATATATAAATGTAAAATATATATGTGTGTCCTGGAAAAAAATGTCCAACATGGTCACTTAAGAAGCAGTTTCCGGTTGATTTTGGGCAAATAACTACATAAGTGACACAAAAGAGAAACAAATTCTGGATAGGCATGGCTATCCTAGAAAAATACATGTATTATTATTAATATTAGTATTATGGTTATTATTAACATTAACATGCCTTTTCTGATACGTCTTAACCGATTTTCAAAAGATCCAAGTAGACTTGACCTCAAAATAAATTGTATAATTGTTAGTCAATTGCTCATGGCAAAGAAAAGCTTTAGCTTCTGTCTGAATGGATGGATGACAACCATAGAATACAAAGCAAGTACAAAAAGTAAATAATGATAATCTTTTTCCTGTGACATGTATATACTTAATCACAGAGACAATGTATGCACTTTTAACCCACTCACACAAGCCTTCCTGCTGAAACCTGTTGGCCGTTATATAACCTGCTTCAGTGAATAAAAAACCCAGCATTTTGTTGTGATTTGTAGGGTGGAGGAGGATTAAATCAGAAAATAAGCACCGAGCAAACACCTTTACAAATTCACACAAAAAGTATAAAAAAATATATATTCTATAGAAATATAATAATTGTGTGGGAAACTGGCAGTCGTTGTCTATAGTATGTTCTACAAAACAGAAGGGGCTAAAGGAATATTCATTTTTTATAAAAAAAATAAAATAAAATTGCATGGTGAAGAACCCATGTATGTGCCGCAGGGGATCAAGATCAGGTGAGGCCCTGGGGCAAAATATTTACACACCATAGTTGAAAACCCCAGTCAGTTAGGTTCCCATGGAACGGGAAGAGGTCACAGAGATGCCTGAATGTAACAGCTGACTTAATGTCTTAACATAACCAAGCATCCATCAGACAAGATGATAGAAAAGGAAATCTTTACATATGTTATGATCACGAAAGCAGAGATACTACTTTGTTTCTTGTGCTGCTTCGCTGATAGGAAATTCCAAGGGCAGACTACCTGGTGCTGAGTAGGGTTGGGTTGGCCGTAAACGGGGTTGAATGAGTCACATTTGGAAGCTCCCCTAGCCTCGGAGAGCCTAAAACTAGGTTGGAGTAGGAGAGGAAGTGGGTGGAAATTGGACATGGCCAAAAGCCACCGCCCCTGCCTGGAGATGGAGGAAAGTGATCTGATGACCCAGGGAAACAGGACATTACCCAGAGACACAGAGCCAAACCCTGAGAGTCCCCAAGTATGACACTAGTATGAGGTACATAAACACTGAAGGGTCTACTCACTAAAGAGTTTAAGGTCACAACAACTTTTATACACATGCATACTTTATGGTACAACAGATTTCACTTTAAAGAAGGGATTTTTAAATTTCTTTGTGATACATCATGCCTGTAAGACACACTTAAAATTCTTTGTTGCAAAAGTGTAATAATTACCACTTTTAGAGCAAATTAACTTTCAGAGTACTTTAGACTGCAAATCACAGTGACAGATGTAACATACTTGATAGTTAATAATTACATCGGGAGAACAAAAGGCCCCCCCCCCAAAAAGGTCAATTTCATAGCACGAAATGTAAATGAGCAGTTGTCAGCCCTGTAATTTATTGTAAAACAAGCAAATTCACACATTCTCCTACATGGGCAGTACACAATCTGTGTTCTAATTGTATATAAAGGGCAAGAAACAAGACATTCTTTGTTTGCACGGCGTAAGTTAAATATGTAAAAGTCACTCAGCCAAGTGTCTGAATAATCACACCTTTAAACTTTTACACAATATAAACAAAATTGGCTGCGCCTGACCTACGACAGGAGTGTACCAAGGCAGACTTAATCACCCCTTATACTTTATGATCATAGAATGTACTTTTTTGAGTACTGCTTAATTTAAGTTCCAGTTTCACAATGTTAAATTATATATCTACAAGTACTATTGTAGCACCATTGCTGCTACACAATGGCTACACCACATGGGTTATACACAAAAAAAACAAAAAACTGAACACATTCAACAATCGCTTGAGACCCAAATCTCTGGAATATTAAGTACCTTGTTATACGTTTTATATTTTCTTGTTTACCGAATTGGCCTAAATACTGTTGGGAAGCAAATTTCTAAAGGTCTGATTACATGTTGCACTTTTGTTTTTGGATTGATATGTTGATGGGAGAAGTAAAATTTATAGTTGGGCCAAAATAGTGTTAAAAAGAAAAAACAGAATACAAATAGAAAAAAGGTATGGCTGCTAGAGCTCCAGAAAAGACCGCTATATACCACATACATTTTAAGGCTCTATCAATATTCTGGAACGCTTCCATGTCAGAAGATTAGTTTATGAATTAAACATAAACATAGAATTTGACGGCAGAAAGGAACCATTTGGCCCATCCAGTCTGCCCGTTTTCCTGATGTAGAGACTAAGACTTTAATCTTGGTCTTGTTTTAGATTTGGGTTAGAGTCAATAGTTCTTCAATTAAAGCAGTGGTTTTCAGCTCAAGGCCTCGAGGGCTTCAGACAGACAGTTTGTGGATATAGCAGCCGGGGCACAGACATCCCAATTAAAAATTCATTAAACTACTTGTTTTCAGGTAAAGGAAACAACATCCCTGGCCTGGATACGGCTTTCAAGGCCTGGTGTTGAAAACCACTGACTTAAAGGGACCCTGTCATTAAAAAATGTCACAGCGCAAGTCTCTTCACATTTGATCCATAGATGATGCTACCGAAGCAAGTGAGGTCCCAAAATTATGTACTCTGTCAAGAATAGCAGCAGATCTCAAAAACTAGTATGAAAACTACAGAAATATGACCTTTTAGTATAGGTGGCTGCCGCGTCTTCTTCCAATGGCAATCATGCATGATGTTGAAAGCTCCAATAATTAATTATAAATTATTTATACCTTATGATTATTATTAATAAACATGTCCCTGCTATATTTAGGCAAGACTGATAAGGCAGGGTAGGCCACTATATGTTTGAAACAAGATGCATCTCTTACATAAGCTGAAGTGTATGGGGTTATTTCTTAAAGGTGTCTCAGATACAAAAGAGGGACACAAATGCAAACAACTATTTTTGTGGGGAGATAAGAGATCTTCATTGTAATCGGCCCAATGACACTATGGAATCCAATGCCTATCCAAAACAGCCTCCACAGTATGCTGCGTCCATGTTGGGCATCAAGAGGAAGAGTGCCGGGGTGTGATGTCATAGCCTGCCATGCAGCGGAGAGGACAATGGCGCAGAGGTAAGAAGTGGCTGGGGTGGTGTCCTGGTTGAAGCCTACCCCCAACTCCCCATGGTGTGTTGAAAAAGAAAACAAACCACTATTAATAGAAACAATCATATCTCCGTTTTGCAATAAATCAGCGGCATTAATGGCCTCTGCACAAACTTTATTACCCTAAGCTGTATACAAACAATAAGGCCTTGATTGTATCCCTTGGGAAAAAGCAACACACCCATTGGTTATTAAGTAGACATGTGAAAGACCACAAAGCCCTCCTTAAAGGCAAAACATGTCAAAACCGATCCTAACCAGCAACACCTAACACAACTGAATATCACACCAGTACTGCTAAGTCATCGTATTCTGGGTTTCAGTGGCATGAAAAGGAAGTAGGAGTTTATTCTGGTCGGCAAATTCTTATGTCTGAACTATGAATAACAGGTATCAAGTTGCTGTGTTAAGTCTTCATTCATTGCATTGTATTATTTTCATTTTTTTACCCCCATAAGAATCTGTTAGGCAGTTGAAATGAAGTCAAAGAATGCCAAGAATTTTTTTTTTGCACAGTAAGATGTTTCCTTTCAATGAGAACATAAGCAAATTACCTTTATGTTTTTTATGTAACAATATAAACAGTAAAACAAGTTACAACAATTTAAACAAATATTAGTACAATGCCAAGATAAGGAATAAATACCACTGAATATTTAAGCAACAAAAGTGCATGCACCAAAATGTTCCGTGTTACCTGCAGGTTCTCTTTGCCTGAAGAACAAGGACACTTTACTTTTAAGCAGGTTCTAGAACTCATCTAGAGTCTGTTTGGTGGGCTAATAGAAATATGACTTTTTAGGAGAAATTACATCATTAGAATCTTAATTTTTTAAAAAAACCCTCCTAGGTCCAATTTTAAAACCCATGCATCTTGCTGAATAACCAGTAATAAAGAGTCATGGGGCAGATTGAAATGTCTTAAAATTCTGGAATCTCACCAGCAGATATTATTGTAAAACGTCGAAATCCGTCTCATAATACTATAGCTGGCCAGCCTCCTTTCAGATTTTGAAGCATTGTTGACAGCCGGGACCATGACAAAGTCACTTGACCTTCCACACAGTAGGAAACAACTGTGACAGCAACAGTCACGCATATGAATGACAGGAACAAAGATAAAGAGGAGTATCTCGCTAACAAGTAACGGATTGTAAAATATACCTTAAAACACAATACATCACCATGGTCAACATCCCCCAGTATTGCTCACTGAAAGCATATCACAGGAAAAGAAATATCACGTTACAAAAGTAATTTATTGAGTGGCATAAATTACTGTGGATCACTGGACTTCCAAATTGCACGGTTCTTAGCTAAGCTATTGAGAGCGGAGCTTGTATTACCTTTGTTATTTAGTCTGTATGTTCACGCGACCAATTGTATTGTTATGGGGTTAGAATATTTATTTTCATTTTATTTTTGCGTGTTATTCGGAGTCCAGACCTCAATGTGTGGTCGGTAGATCAACCGAAAGCGTTGTAGATACAACTTGATTTCTAATATGGTGGTTGGTGGAGTCAGTATTAGAAAATGATTCTTGAAGCCAGTAAAGTTAAGGCTATTATAGTAAGTAATCTGGGAGGTGATCGCAAGATTCCAGCCTGGCAACCCTCAGCTTCTAACTTTCAGTTAGCGTTTCACTTAGATTCTGTGAGTATATACTCACAGAATCTAAGTGAAACGCTAACTGGAATTTACATCTTTACATCTCTTTGCATCTTTGTGAATGATGTTACAAAACACGCCATAAAGGTCTTTCTGGTGAGCTTAATGTAAACTCATTACAAACAGCAAATATTTTAAACTTTTTTATTATTTTTTTTTACTAGCCTCATACTGTGGATTTTGACTATTATTTTTATTATTTTTATTTTTTTGTTACTTTTATAACAGATTTTTACACTAATATGTTTGCCGATTTAAATTGGAACATTTCAGATTTTTTTAAAAAAATATATAGATATATGCAAACAAACACTAATTTATGCAATGCGCCAGAATATTTTGTTCCGTGCAGGTGCAAAGTGCTGGTGGGACACACCATCGTACACACAAGAGCTTGTGATTTTTTCTCTCTCTATTCCAGTTTGAGGGTGGAGGGGGCTGGATGAGGTCCTTTGATCACAGCAGGATGTCAGTTTTATTGTGAAGGAGGAAGTAGGCACTTAATACTTTCGAGTAGGTTGACCAGATATTTAGTGCTATCTCATGTACAAGTGCCATAAAATCCATTACACTAAAAAAAAGTATTCAGGGCGCTAAACTTAGAGACCATAAACTTTAAGCCTGTACGAAATCAATTGCCCAGATTGCAATCTCCATGACCGGAGTTATATTGTATTTCTGATTATTTGCTTAATAAGGCTCCATAATGTCCAGACAAAGTTATTGTTTCAGGAAGTGCATAAACATGCTTTTGACCTCTCATCTGGCTTTATTATGCAATTCAACCTAATTGGCACTGCATGTCTAAAACCAGGCTAACCTCTTCACGCACAACTGCTATTCTGTTCCTAGAACAACTTTGCTCACCTCCTCCCAAGTCTTTAATTAGCTACACACTGTGCATTCCAATGTTGAACTCCATCACTAACACTATAGCTTGATACATGGTTATTTCACCCCGATACATTCCTTTTTACTAGTTGATGTTGTTATTATGCTGCCCCACAGAAATCTGTACCCTGCTAAAAAAAAAAAAAAAAAAAATAAAAAGAAATAAAATAAAAAATACTTTTAACATTTTTAAAAAGAAATAAAATAAAAATAAAAATATTTTGTTATTTTAGTATTAAACATTTCCCATGCTACTTCTAAAAATTAAACACTCTACAAGGCGACTATGTTAATAATGTTAAAAAATGAAGTAGTTATTTTTAGGGGAGCATTCATGCTTATCTTTTATTTATTTATTTGTTTATTATTTAATTATTTAATTTTTTAAACTAAATTAAAGCAAAGCGTGCAAAATATTTTATGCTTTCTGTCTAGGCCCTCCTATGACTGTCCCTTTAAATGACATGTGATTGATAGTATGTAACCACGATACAATGATGAACAGATCTGCACATAAAGAAATAAAATTGACATCCTTCAAACCCCCTCCCCCCCAAAAAACTAGAAAGAAAGAGAACTGTCTATAACTCAAGGAGAATGCCTGTTGATGCATTTCTGGATTATGCCAGAATCTGCCTATTTAGCTGTTGCCAAATAACATAGCTAATAGAATGTCTATAAAATACTTTAAATACTTTATCTGCCCCTGATTGTGCAATGTAAATAGAAATAAATGTAAAATAAAAAAATTAAAAAATAGTTTATCTTTTAAACATTTTCCCCTGAACAAATTTTATTTTTATTTAAAAAAAAAAAAAAAACTATTACATTTTTGTTATGGTTCACGTGCAACAGGGCTGTGACAATTCTTCCTGTGGCTTTCGGGAGCTCTAATTTGTGTTTAAATGGCAAAGTTCCCATAATTTTTATAAATTGGGATTTTTTACGGCACAGACACTCTCTGGCGTTAAGCATCTCTCAATGTTTGTTCTTCGAGTAAAGGAGACAGGGATTCTAATCCTTTCTCCCATCAGCTTAGATTTTGGAGTGTTGCAAAAACAGAACAGGATAGGAAAAAGTAAGCCTGAAAGCCTTCATTTAATCTGAGTCAGAAAAAGCTTCTGTCCCCTGTATAAATTCATACAATGACGGGCAGCGGTCAATGAAATTACATGAAAAATCACAGTGATGATCATTTAATGGGTTTGGCGTCATTTAAAACCTGAATGGATGTCTTCTTAAAATAATCTCGTAAAGTCTGCATACCTGTATACGCCTAAAGGGTCTATAACTACTGCACTGCTTGATGTAAGAGTATATCTGCTGGTGATATTATTAAAAAACAGGGAAAATGCAAAATAAAGAGTCAATTAATCATGTTTATTCAGGTACTAGAAACAATAATAATAACAATAAGGCTTCTTCTAATGAGCATCTAAAATATGGATTAATGGAAAAAACAAGTAGTACTCACTGGTCAGCCATTATTTTCTCTGGGCACATAGTTATTTAACAAGTGCTAATTACTCATCCACACATATACATTTAAGAAAAGTAACTCAGAATTTTCTTGTTTTCGTTAATTTGAAATCACCACCAATTGGACAATTAAGCTATCCTAGCACTGAACCGGGCCAGGTATATTTGGGGGTCCCTGTATGCTTTGTCGAATGTCCTCTCCTATATAGTGGTGCATTCTTGCCTAGGCTGACTAGTCCGAGGGAAGTAGTTCCAGGGGGGCCCTAATGGGCTTTTGCACTTCACCACTTCTACTTGGCCCGGTTGGGGAGATCAGAGATCTCTCTTGTAACAGCCCATACACAGGGCACTGAACCAGCAGAGCCTCCATAGTGGTCTTACTATGAGCCGCACATGAAGCATGCCGGGATATGACATCATACTTACACACTAAGTATGGGAGACAGAGGCCAAGTAGGAAAGCGGTACAGGCTGCCTGGGATGATGCCCTGGCTCAGGCCTAGTCAACCAAGATACGCCTCTGCTCCTATATGCATATATTCTACTATGGACCCAAAAAAGTCATTGCGCAAGTGCAGTTATATTATGATGTAAATTAACATAAGGTTCTAATGCTGGCCAAAAATAAGTCAGTGATATGATAAATGACAAAAAACCTTGCACATGTCTGGCAATAAATAATTACAGAAGTCGTTAGCAGCAGATGTCATAGCACCAGCTTCATCGTAAAAGGCCTCTAATACCCCCCTCACACACCTTAGGAGTGGCAGGGGCCTACATTATGCCACCGAATGTACACCATTTATTAATGAAAAAATACACAGAGGGTCACAACATGGCTGAACAAATCTTCTTATCTGTGCTTTAAGATGAAAGCGCCCACTGAGGTCAGAAACACTGACAGCTGGTACAGAAGGGAGGCCCGGGTAGTACTGCCGTTTCAGTAAGCACTATCTAGGATGAGGGAATTAATAAATATCGTTTTCTCAAGGGCAGCACTTTGTCTGATTAGCACGGACAGCTGACCGGTTCACGTAAAACACACAATTCATTCAATGAATGGCCTATTTATCAAAGTCTGCTCAGTTGGGGCAACGGTGTCTAAAAAAACAAATGGAGTTTCAAAGAAAATTAATTCCATAAATTGCTTTAAAAATATATCACTCCGGTATCGAAGCCAGATGTAAAAAAAAAATGCAATCAGTTAACATCCATAAGAATAATAAACCAAGTATCCGCTTTGATTCAGATTCAACAAGGGTTATGTATAAGATTCTAGAACAAAGTCTTATTGCCGTAGCAGCACCTGGAATGGTCCAATCAGAATGAATGTTCTGTTGCTGGCTACGGTGACCACTTTACAAATTCTGCATTGTTCTCAATAAAAAAAAAAAACCCTTATGTTTATAATAACTTCGGAGTTATTTTCCTCCAAGTACAAATGTAAAGCATGTGAAATGTGGAGTACTTCTCAAGTGA
Source organism: Spea bombifrons (assembly GCF_027358695.1). Lineage (NCBI taxonomy): Eukaryota > Metazoa > Chordata > Amphibia > Anura > Pelobatidae > Spea > Spea bombifrons. The sequence goes on from NC_071088.1 coordinate 13,887,386, forward strand.
CAAATTCACCGTTACGTTGGCAGCGAGTTCAGGCATGGATCGTAGTGTCGATTTAAACCAAATGTTTCTAACGTGGTATATGCCATGTTTCATATTTCTATTTCCATTAGAGAAATTTGTTCATTTATGAACAAATATGAAAGTTTATATTAGCAGCCGTGCGTACATTTATATATATTTTTTTCTTTTACTAGGAGGAAACAGTTTATTCCTAGTTCATTCTTCAAACCAGATAAACGAACCCAATAAAAGCATTCCTAACCTTATTCAAATATACACAAACAAATGTGCTATAAACTTTGAATTCCAGATAGTATGTATAGATTACACGGAGCAAAAAATAGCTTGTTTTGACTTTAACATTGATTAGGAACTATTTTATCCAGGGTTAGGGAATATCAACCCTAATCAACCCGGGCTACAAAAACAGAGCTAGTGGTTGGCTGACTATTATATGCCTTGTACTTATATAAACCTAGAGGACAGGCACGACCCCCCCTTTTCATTTAATATATAAGTGCCATCTGTCATTTTACTATTTAAGTGTAAGCTCTGAAGACTGTATTAATAGAAAATGCATTATTTTAGGTGTGGGTTCTAGATGAGCTCCTTGAGGTTCGGCCCTTTTGGGCCACAAAGACTTTTGAGAAACAGGTATGGTTTTACGAGTTTTTCTGTGAAACTCAAAGACTCCGTATTACAGAAAAAGGAAATCATATTTTTTCTAGATCGTCAGGTAGACATATCCTCGGAACGATGGCCGTCTTATCGTATTGTAAGTAATAACAATGAAATGGTAACTGTGGATCGTAATTGGAACATCTGACAAAAGGAGGGGAAAAGAATCAATACAATCATCCAGGGGCATCTATCTACCATCTGTGAATTATACAGCAAGGAATCATAAAGAATTCACTATACTCTTGAAGGATAAGCAGGAAAGACATAATAACTGATGGTATTAATGTTAGAGTGACAGGTCTTAAAATCATTTTTTTCATTCCTTCGCATAAGTAATTTCGGGGCCTTTCAGCTAGTAAAAACAATGTATAAAGACTTGATATGTCTGTTGTTACATTAAAAGTGAAAGATATGTGATTTACTGCTCCAGGCACTGCATGAAACTGAATGTTTGAAGAACCCCTTTCATTCATGGACCAGGTGTCTTATATTCCCATAACCTAATTGCTCATTTGAGCTTTCCTCACTTTTTATTGAATCAATAACATTCCGCTTTAATGCACGCTCGGAGTATTCATTTCAGTTTTCATATAACTAATTCATTAACGTTTATGTCAAAACTCGGCAAACATTTTTCTTTGTAGTTTGTTCTCGGCTTTCATGATGGCATCATCGTGTGGCCTCCTTTGAAATCGTTACTTAAAGCTGCAGATACAACAAGTTTTTTTTAAAATAACTCAGACTCAACAAGTACATGCAGATACTATTATCTGATAGGATACTCTCTACCAAGGTTACGTATATGTGTATTTTGTTGGTTGTCATGTTTTTTCGCCCTACCGTGACTGTAAATATATATAATAGTCAAAATAACCAGTCCTTCGGTTGCACTCCATATAACCATCGAACTCACAGGAAATATATACCGAGTTATGGTGAACATTCCATGATCCATTGTTTTTACCAATATGTTTTTGGCAGCAATGCATCTAAATTTTACAACATAATGCTAAAAAATAATGATGATGACTATTCAACATATTCAACATACTATAAGTGACCTTAATCCATTGTTCAAATGAAATTGAATAATCATTACTGCCTATGTGACATCATCAGTAAGGCATAGCACATATGAGTCCCGGATAAGAAGTTTTTGGGGTATAAAATGTTTCAATAAAGTCCAATTGGCTTCCATATTGTTTCATATCTGTAGCTCATGGGAGCCGATCTACTGGAACAATAACAACCAATGACTCAAGGAAAGTATAGAATATGTGAAGACCTGAAGAACTCTAAGATGCTCTTGTGACTCTGTAAAGACTATACCAATGACACGTCAAGGTTTTGAATTATTTATTATTAATAAAAGCAAAAAAAAATTGTCATAAGTGACGTGTTGTATGTGGCCACTGGCCAACAGTCTCAAAGCCCATATATTTTTGGGTCTGCAGTTGCTGTGTATTTTTATACACAGTTGTTGAATAATGAATGTGTACTCATCTTCCCCAAGTGTTCATTAATTTGAAACCATATCTGGTCCCCGTGCTTGAGCTGTGCGTTGGGAGTGAGGATGCCATTCACAAAACCACCTGTCAAAATATCGTCTGAAAAACAGAGCCACCCACTGAATGTAGCAAAATATTTGTCGGCTTATCTCCAAGGTATTTAAAAATTCTAGAATGAAGTGTTGATTGGTATATTTTTGGGAATACTTGGTCATTAATCTATCACCAAAGTCTTTCGTTGGTAATTACTCCACACTGACACCATCGGAAATACCTTTTGCCAACAATTTTTATGACACTATAAATGCAAACATTTTCTGTAAAGGGAAATGAAAACATAAAGAATAATACACAACACTATACATACAGTGTATGTACAAAGAAATGAGAATATTGTGATGTAACTACGGTCAATATCTTCATCATATTGTGATTTACACAATTTAATGCTGTATGACAACCTCTCAGATCCATCCCAAACCCTTAGTGGACATCTAGATCTACAAGCTCTATGGATGGTGTGATGCTATGGTTTAGTTATGATTAAGGTACATCCAAGAACACGGATCCGTGAATAAATGAGGACCCAAAATACATGCCAATGCCAATAAAAGGTTTTTTCATAAAAAAAATCCAAACAAATGTTTCCTAACATTTTTAAAATATTTCACACTGATGGGTGTTTTAAAAGTTTGAAGTTTTTTTGGAAGATCCAAGTTTTTCTTGGAAGATCCAAGTTTTTCTTGGAAGATCCAAGTTTTTCTTGGAAGATCCCAGTTTTTCTTGGAAGATCCAAGTTTTTTTTTGAAGATCCAAGGTTTTTTTTGGAAGATCCAAGTTTTTTTTTGGAAGATCCAAGTTTTTTTTGGAAGATCCAAGTTTTTTTGTCCTTGTAACCAGAGTTAAGCCATTATTTTTAAGGTTGTATGTTGTAGCACATATATGTAGCAAGACATGTGCTGTAAGGTTTGTAAGGTTCGAGATGCTACCGTTCCTTTAAATACTAATAATACGTGCACAGGTCTCCATTTATAAAACTGACAGCAAGCACCACGTGGACTGTGTCAATTCATTAATGCGGGAGAGAGGAAACAGGACAGAAACATTAGATGTTTTTTTCATTATCGGAAGAGAAATGAGTTACTTAATGCCTAAAATAACAACAAGCCAAACCACTGAGTGAACTTCCATGCATACAGATCACGTGCAGCTATATTCAAAATTCACGTCACATGAGGCATACTGCACTACTTGCCCACAAAAGTTTAAAACTTGTTCATTTACTTACAGAAATGTTTTTTAAAGGGCTTTTTAATACATTTCTTTACAAATTTTCATTAGTGCCTGAATTGCTAATATATATATATATATATACAATAACACTTTACATATATATATTGCTATTTTAATTGAAATTATAGCATCTCTGTTTTGTTATAGACGTACAATTGTTACCTAATATTCCCAGTTTTCGCTGTTCACTTTTTAATGAATTTCATTTGGTTCATGAAATCACTGTTTTTTTTACTGGTTCACACGCCTATAATTTATAAGATATTCACTGAGCTTTGACGTAGAATTAAAACAGGCCTGCTTTGTTGCGTGCACACGTGTGCTACACCAACATGTCATCACCACTGGCTTTTCTAAGATTGCCATTTTTTGCTAATGAGAAGAAAAAAAAATGGCTTAACACCTTCAAATATATATATATATATATGAAATTTATAGCATGCAGGTATTGTTTCATTTAAATTCCATGATTTTGTGTTCTCTCTCTCTTTCCTTTTACTTATGTTTTTTTATTTTGGAAAATGGAAACAGAAATACTAAATCTCAGATTTCACATTAAGTGAAAACGATGAATAAACTGTTTCAATAAAATAGTTTCTAAAATATTATTATTATATTATATAATGATATATATTCAATAATATATTTCTACAGCATCGCTGAAATATTGGGTTAAAAAAATAACTCAATAAAAAAAATCACAATCTAAAATGTAATGGGGAAGCTTGACCTTGGTTCTATGGCCCTCTAGAGCAGATTTCTAATACCTGTTCTGAGACTCAAATACATTCCAGAAATTTTATGACAAGACACGGAGGCTCCTATTGCTTAACTCTTTCTTTACTGGATAGAAATAGCAGCAAGAAAAAATGAATAAAGGTACAAAAGAAAAACATCTATAGGATAACATGTGACCCCAACAACCAATCCAACAGCAGACTGTCTCATAATGCCAAACTCCTCCTCCAAAACTTCCTCTTTCTTTGCTGCTCACTGGAAAGATAAGTATTACCAGTGCATTCTCTCATATTTTACCATATTTATATTTTGAATTCTTATTTGATATTTTCGGTTATTTTCGATATGTGAACGTTCTTTATTTATTCTCGTTTGTTTATTTCGGCTGACCCCTCTTTAATATGTAGTGTTCGCTACCTCCGGTGTTTTTATCTCCTTATTTGCGTTTTGCAGGGTCTTTAGTTTGCTTCTACCGCTAGTATATTTGAATTGTGTACCTCTTAGACGCGAACCCGGCGGCTCTGTTCCGTTTTTCGGCTGTTCGCGGCTTTTTCTTTGCCATTCCGGCAACGGACGAGTTACGCGTCCTTCTGCGCATGCGCGAGTCCGCCGTTTCTCACATTGTAGCTTCGTTTTTCTCCCTCACGAAGCCTGCTGACGGCCGACCGCGTTAGCGTTTTTTCTAATCGTTTTTTCAAGCGTCTCTACCTCTCTACATCCTCTGGCTGGTGAACTTACTTTACATACAGCGTTTGTTCTCCTATTGCAATTATTTCCAGGCAGGGGTAAGCTCCCTCACTGGGATTAGTTTAGTTGTAATTAGTTTTCATAGGTTCTTATCTGCTAAGCACCTGTTCAGCCATGCACAAAACGTCTAGTGATATGCCTGCTCAGGCATCCAAAAATTTAACCCCTGCTGGGGAAGTTACTGCTAACATTGTACCTATGAGTATGGAAGGAGGTGAATCCTCTTCAGGATCAGGCCCCCACATGGACTTTCAAAAGTCTGTCTCAGAGGCCATTTTGGCAGCCATGGGCTCCATGACTTCCACATTATCTCACTCAATTTCTCAGGCCCTAAAATCCTGTCATCAAAATGAACCTATTTCTAACTTGCCCCCTGACCCTCATTCCTCAGTCCCTACCACACTATCAGCACCTAGGAAGGCGCTTGCTAAACGTAAGCATCTCAATCCTCCGACCTCCAGAAATTATGTGACTGGCGATGTACATGCCGCCCAAGATGGCGTGATTTCAGCACGCAAAAGAGCCTTTCCGCGCCAGGCAGAACGGGCGCGGCGGTGGAAGTGCGCAAAGGCACTCACCGACGTTTCGGATTCGGAGCTTGACTCCGCAGAGGAGGTCTGGTCTGTATCGGGTGTATCCTCGTCTGAGGAGGAGGTTTTGGATGAGGAACCTTTGCGTTCCTCGGGACTAACATCTCCCACGCTAGAGGACCACAAGGTCTCTCACGTTTCCCCGACCACGGAGGGTATTCTTGATCCCCAGGGTGATTCCCTCTTCGATCCCGAGGACCTCCATCACCCTAGATCAGCTGAATGGGTTCCGGCGGATCATATCGCCCAGTACCTCGAAAAATGGGTCAGGCGGCCTCTTAGTAAATCTGCTAGACAAAAGCTCCGGGCTGAATGTCCACGACCTATTGTACCTAATAAGGTCTGTGAGACTCCTGTGGTGGACCCAAAAATGGTCCAATACCTATCTAAATCGGGATGGAACCCCAGAAAGGGCTTAGAGGCTGCTCTTAAGTCTTGTCAAGACAAGCATCTAGATGTTTTTGGTCCTTTGGCCAAATTGTTTGAATTGGCGGCTACTGCCAAAGACAAGGGTGAGACTGTTGACCCGGATACCCTCTTAGGCTGGATCCAGAGGGCTATATGTATTGCAGGCAACGTTAACACCTCATTTTGTATTGAGAGGCGTAAAGCCATTCTCTTAAAAGTGGAGCCTAAATTAGTTAACCTTGCCCTTACTGAATCGGGCAAGGATGCTCAGGGGCTATTGTTTGGAGATTCTTTTATAAAAGAACTTGGGAGGTTTGTAGGGGCCTTCACTGCCTTAGACAAGGCCCAATCCTCTATGAGACGTGTTTTCGACAATCGGGTTTCCACCAGGGCCGGCAGATTCAGGGGCCGTCTGGCCGGCCGTAACACCTTTAGTTCATCACGAACTTCCAGAGGCTCCTTCTCTCAACCCCCTCCTACCAGGACGGACAACTTTCGTCAATACAGACAGGTGTCACCATTCTTCCCGTCAAGAGCCAGACCGTGGCGCTCACGAGGTTCGGGAAGAGCACAGCGGCGTCCCTATGGTAAGTACGCCTATCTCCATCCCTTCTTCCCGTCTTCAGGTGGGAGGTCGTCTCCGTCATTTTTTCCCTGCTTGGGAAAATCTCACGGCAGACATGTGGGTCCTCAATTGTGTTCGGGGTTACGAAATAGAATTGATAGATATACCGTACCAACCTGTTCTTCCGTCTCCTATTATGTTCTCCCCTCAAGACCAGATTTTGATAGAGACAGAATTGTCAAATTTATGGGAGAAAGGTGCTATAGAACTCGCCAACGCAGAGTCGCCAGGTTATGTAAGCAACATATTCCTGGTTCAAAAGAAGGGAGGCGGTTTTCGACCAGTAATCAATCTCAGGTCACTAAACGCATTAGTTCGTTACAGACATTTCAAGATGGAAGGAATCCATCTCCTTCGAGACTTGCTTTTACCAAACGACTGGATGGTGAAGTTGGACTTACAGGACGCGTATCTCACTGTACCCATGGCGGAATCGTCGCGAGACCTGCTCCAATTCTTTTGGAAGACACAGAGATGGCGTTTCACCTGTCTTCCTTTTGGGCTTTCATCAGCTCCATGGTGCTTCACCAAACTGCTACGGCCTGTAGTGGCCTCGCTTCGTATGCAAGGAGTAAGGCTTATCATCTACCTGGACGATCTCCTGATCATGGCCCAGGACCAGCAGTTGTTGTTGTTACACCTTCGGTTGACGATCTCTCTGCTGCTGGATTTGGGCTTCCTCATCAACGAGGAGAAGTCATGTATGACGCCTGCCCACAGGATGGAATTTCTGGGTTTCCTAGTAGACGCGGAATCGGGATCCCTCAGTCTACCCTCTGCCAAGATCCGTGCTATTCGCAAGGAATTGACCCGGGCTCTCAACCGCCCTTGCATTTCTATTCGCTACCTTGCCAGGATCGTGGGTTTGCTAACATCATCAATCCAGGCAATCTTTCCAGCCCCGCTCCACTATCGAGCTCTTCAACGCCTAAAGATAGCTCACCTCCGCGAAGGGGCGTCTTACGCAGATCTCATCTCCTTGGACTCGGACACACGGGACGAATTGCGATGGTGGATCAAGAACCTGGAAGCGTGGAATGGCAGAGCCATTATAGGTCCGCAACCGGAGTTCACCATAGACTCGGATGCCAGCCTTCATGGTTGGGGTGCTCATTGCGAGGGATTCACTACGGGAGGCAGATGGTCTCCAGGGGAAACCAGACTCCATATCAATTGTCTGGAACTTCTGGCAGGATCGTTCGCGGTTCGCAGTTTTTCGAAAGATTGCGCCAATGTTTGTATCAGGCTCCGGATGGACAATATCTCGGCAGTCCGATACATCAACCACATGGGAGGTACCCATTCCAAGGCATTAGCGAATCTGGCGTTGGATTTCTGGCACCACTGTCTTCTCAGGAACATTACCATCCAGGCCGAATACTTACCGGGACTACACAATACAGTGGCGGATTGGAATTCGCGTTACCTACGGGACTACAGCGACTGGAAATTGGATCCTACGGTGTTCCTTTCTATCGCTTCTCTTTGGGGTCCTTTATGTACAGATCTGTTCGCCTCCAGACTCAACGCTCAGCTCCCGAAGTTCTTCAGCTGGCGCCCGGACCCGGAAGCTGTGGCAGTGGACGCGTTCGCGCAGGATTGGACGGGAAACCTCCACTATGCGTTTCCCCCCTTTTCCATGATACCTCGTACCCTACTCCAAGTCAGACGTCAAGGGGTTCAGTTGGTGATCATTACACCACTATGGAGGTCGCAACCGTGGTTCCCTTCTCTGTTGGAAATGTCGATAGATCATCCCAGGTTGTTGCCATCGTTTCTCTTCCTTCTTCGGAATCCGGAGGGTCATCCCCATCCTTTGGTACAGGAGGGCTCCCTGCTTCTAGTAGCATGGTTGATCTCCGGGAACCTTGGTCAATCCGCGGCGTATCGGACTCGACTAATCGGCTTTTGGCAGCATCTTGGGCTCCGGGAACCAGAAAGGCTTACGGATCAGCTTGGGGAGTTTGGTCCCGTTGGTGCGTGGCTAGGGACTTGGATCCCGCTTCAGCACCTTTGAATGCGGTGCTCCAATTTCTTACATCTCTTTTTGAGGACGGCAAAGCTTACAGGACTGTTAATGTTTACAGATCTGCCATTTCTGCTTCGCATGAAGGCCTGAATGGTTGTCCGATCGGGAAACACCCTTTGGTTTGTCGTCTATTGAAAGGTGTTCGATATAGTAGACCTCCTCGTCCTAAGTATTCCACTACCTGGGATGTCTCCTGTGTTCTCTCTTTCCTGGAGGCCTGGCCTCGGAATAAAGACCTCTCCTTAAAGGACTTATCGGCCAAACTGGTTACTTTATTGTGTTTGATCTCGTGCAAACGAGTAGCCGATGTCCGTGCTTTGGATTTTGACAATCGTTCCTTCGGCCCGGACGGGGTAACCTTTAACATTTCCAGGCGGACAAAAACGTCTATCACTTCTGTTTTTTATCCGGTTTTTCCATCTAATTTGGCCTTATGTCCAGTGGCTTGTCTTCGGGAGTATGAAGCTCGCACAGCGGAGCTTCGATCTCTATCACACCCTAATCTTTTTATTTCATTCAAAGCTCCATTCGGTCCGGTGTCTTCTACAACCTTGGCCCGCTGGTTGCGGCGTATTATGGAGCTCGCCGGGGTGGACACCTTGGTTTTTGGGGCTCATTCATCCAGGAGTGCAGTGGCTACCAAAGTCATTACTTTTGGTGGCCGTTTGGAGGATCTTATGAAAGCGGCAGATTGGTCCAGACAGTCTACGTTTAAAGAATTTTATTTCAAACCTGCCCCTAATCTTTTCTCCTCGTTTATTGCACAGCTTTAAACTTGCAATAGGAGCCTCCGTGTCTTGTCATAAAATTACATGATTTTGCTATTTACATGACGAAAAGTCATGATTTTATTAAAGACACGGAGGCGAGTATTGCTTCCCTCCCTTCGTCTGATTGTCCTCGTTCCCTCCCGATGATTTATTCTGGTATGGGTAAGTGTTGGGTGCATACTTCTATGATCAATCTATTTTTTCTCTTTTCATTACATCTTTGATTGTGAATGATGTTCTGTATTTTCATTGCCAGTTTAACAGTCTACTTGTTGCCTATGCCGTATCATTCTGTTTGGTCCGCTGGTACTAACCGGGGAATCCCCTACTATTTCTTGTTTCTTCTGCAGCCTAAAGGGATTCCAGGAGGTTTCTTCGTTCTACGTTTCTCCCAGATGTGGATTTCGGGACCCTGACGTTCGTGTTTGACTACTGGTTCCAAGTTTTTCTTCACGTTCGCCAGCTAAGAAAGAGGAAGTTTTGGAGGAGGAGTTTGGCATTATGAGACAGTCTGCTGTTGGATTGGTTGTTGGGGTCACATGTTATCCTATAGATGTTTTTCTTTTGTACCTTTATTCATTTTTTCTTGCTGCTATTTCTATCCAGTAAAGAAAGAGTTAAGCAATACTCGCCTCCGTGTCTTTAATAAAATCATGACTTTTCGTCATGTAAATAGCAAAATCATGTAATTATCTCGCACTATGCAACAATTTCATTTGCAAAAGGAAAATGTTTTTCTAATGTGTCCTTCAACGCAGCATATAATTGCATGGCATTGAGAGTAGGAAATAAACAGCGCAAATGTACATTAAGCCCTTGAGGGTCAGAGGACCAGGGATAGACAGCCTCAAGAAGCCTAGAAGCTGAGGACTACGGCTCTCATCATACACAGCCAGCATATCCTTGGACAAGATCCTGTGTATTAGATTATGTACAACCAGCTGACAGAAACATGGAAACGCAGAACTTGACAGCCATTTGGCCAGTATATTCTGCCCGTTCTTTTTCAATGTGGACCTTAATCAGTCCTCGTCTCAAATTCAGGATAGCTTTATGCCTGTCCCATGCAAGTTTAAATTCCCTCACTGTATTAACCGCTACCACTTCTGATAGGAGGCTGTTCCATTTATCTACCACCCTCTCTGTAAAGTAAAACCTCCTTACTTTGGATCTAAACCTCTGATGCTCCATATGACTGGCATTAGAACCAGAGGGATACAAATGTATATTTAGCAAGCGGGGATCAAAGAGCCAAGGATGGCAGGAGCGCTCTCATCACATTCAGCCAAACTTGGCAAAGAGAAGCCTGTCCCTTACGTGGCCCAGCAAAACTTTGGTACTTAGTGTGCTATTTGCCCTTCTCCTATTGCATGGGATTTGCTTGAAAGACAAATGCAGTGTTTTGGCCCAGTATCTAGTGAACAAATATTTATGGCTAAACACGCATGCACGCTTTACACCACTATTACCCCTTTTATCCTTTAATCTTATAACTCTGCGAATTGTTTCCTATACACATGACAAAGGGATATGCTTTAACAACTCAGTTACAGTGAGAATATTTCTTGATACCAATGGTCAATCGGTAACTAATGGCTGGAGCTGAGTCCATTGCATTTTAGGTGGTCACAATGCATTGTAAACCTAGACTGTTATCTTTAGCCCTTGGAGTTTTGATAACATTCATCAACCAGTAACCCAACCTCAAATAGTAACTAATGGCCACTCGAGTATTCTATCTCTCCTGTAATCTCTTCTTCCTCCATAGATCATCCTGACAATTGTCTTTAAACATGCAAATAAACTATGGCACAGAGGGTGACCAAACTCTTTTAAGGCTAATCCGGTGCAATAAATTAGCAAGGAAACAAAAGGAAAAAGTAAAAACAAGTTTAAAAAGGGTTACTTATTTACATGTTTGCTAATTTTATTCTTGAATTACAGAAAAAAGGGAACTATTCTGATTTAGAGTAATGCATAGTTGACATGAACATGCATACACACACACACCCATGGGGGTAAACGCACATTAGTTAACGTGTGCTGGGAAATGTTACCTGATTACACATATGTTTGTACACTATATTACATTTATTTATATAGCGGCAGCAGATTCTGTAGCGCAGTTACAATAGTGGACGGCGAAAAACAATTAAAAATGATAATTTCATTAAATTGCATTAAAACATATGGGTACGGAGCCCTGGTCACTATATATATATATATATATATATATATATATATATATATATATATATATATATATATTGACCCATACATATATATTTATAAAAAAATGTTTTTTTATATTTAGTATTTTACTATTTAGATATAGATGTATATATTTAGATATAGATGTATAATAAATTTAACTATGCTCTTTCAAGTGCCAGGGCTTGTAAATGTCCATCCCATCCCATAGAGACACAAACTCTATAGTGTTAAAAAGAAGGCACTGATATCACTGCCATACTCTAAGGAACCCTGTTGCCATTTAAACCTTCTAAGGCTGAAACACAAGTGAATAAAATGTGTTCCATGATAATGACCCAGCTAAATACTTAAGGCTAAGCCTTACAGAATGTATTTTCTTTACCTAATCACAATTCAACCAGGGGGTACCATATTCTTATCTGTACAGATTTATAGGATTACCATTAGGTTTTTTTATTTGCTTTTTTCCCCCTACAGCAAGTATCATCTTTTAAAGTGGGGGATGGGTTCCTGTTGGCCTCTTATGATGTGCTATAATTACAACCTTAGGCTACATCAAACAGTAAGAAAAATGACCTGTTGCTTTAAGCCCTGTCCCAGCTGGAATGACAAAGAGATGTATCCAGGTTGTCAATGCAACTTTGTTTTCTAACAAGTCTCCAAAGAACTTATGTTCTTCTTATTCAAGAGCTGCTAGATCAGGAGGGGAGGCAACAGCTTCTTGAGACCGAACCTGATCTACTGTAATAATCAGACTAATTTTAAACATCTGCAAGAAGAAAAAGCTCATTTGACCTCAAGCCAGAAAAATTTCAGTCCACCCAGTCTCCTTTTTCCAATGTATTTAACAAATTTGGGTTTGAAGACACTTCTGGGTTGGGTTCCTTGTCTTCTGGATTTGAAAAGTTCTCAAGGTGCTGTCACCTGCAAAAGATCACTAAGGTGGCCTTTGTCACATTTAATGTAAGAGTGGAGTAAATTCTCATTACTTCTACCCAGTATATTAAGTAGGTAATTACAGCTGATTATGGGATTATGACACCAGCATCAATGCCCCAGGGAAGATGATAGGTGTAGAAAGCACCTTCATCTAGACTCACATACACATCTGGGGGCCACAGCATCCCATTTATTGCCAAATATTAAAGATTGATGTCTCCTAAGTGTGCCAATAAGTTTAGTGACTACTGTAGAAGATCTCGGGAGGTTAAATGTGGAATAATAACTGGTACATGTGATCTCCAAGAGGTTGTCCAGCATCCAAAAAGGTCCTGGTCAACCAAAATGTATCCTTTCCATGCTCTGTATTTATGTGTGGCTTTGCATTATTTATTATATAGTTACACAAGTAGGAAAAACAGAAAATGTTTAAACTAAGTTTATGTTTTTTCTTGTAATTCAGTATAATTTTTTCAGGATATTAGATGGCTACAATGAAGCAAGGTATTAACACTTCACTTACCTGATGAGATGCATACCATTCCAAAGAGCAGACAAAAGTGAGCAAACTCCCCAATCATTGTCTTCAATTGGAGCCAGGGATTAATCTCATGCCACAGAAATCTTTAACAAATGCAACCCCCCAAAAAAGAACAAAAAATCCCTTCTTGGAGAATTGTAAATCCACAGCTATCTTAATATAAGCGAGGGTTTAAATTCCAGTCCAGAGGATGGAGATGGAGTAGACCAGAGCTCTATGTGTGTCCCTCAGCAGCCAGGTCTCAAGCTCAAGTCCACACTACTCCTGAGATGTTTAAATCCCTGTAGGCTTTGGAGGAAAGCAGATCTCAACTTCTTCTTGGCACCATCAAGCACTCCAAAGAAAAAAGAAAACTCTCAAGTTGTACAAAAGTAGACCCATCCAATGCAGATCACAGATAAAGCCTAACTTTTTTCTTCTGGAACTGAAGTTCTCATCAATCACAGAAGTTGGGCTGATGTGTTTTTTTAGTGGAATCACTGAGAAATACTATTAGCAGAGGCACTCCTGGGGCAGATTTTTAGTAGCCACCCTTTGTCTGCCAAGGCATTGGGATATCCAGGCTATCAGGTCTCCACTTCAAGTCTATGAGGTCACCAAAATGATCCCTGCTTCTGGAGTGGGCAGTAAAGGAAGCGCAGCAACTTCTTACAACCTTCTGCAAAACAATCTGCTTTCAAAAGCAACCCAGGAGCTGCTGATGTGAATAAAAGATCCTGCAAGTCGTCCTGAGCTTCTCCTCCTTGGGTGGATGGGTTACTTAGATCCTTTCCTGCCTGGGAAGTTTGGAGGTCCCCGGTTATCCCTGTTGTCTCCTGCTCTGCTCGGAGCAGATCCCCATTTCATTCTAAGCAGGCGATGCATGCAGCTTAGCAGCAACTCGCTTAAAGGAGCCGCCTACAAAGCGCTTCTTTTGTTGTTTATAAGACATGTAACTCTGAGCGTTCTATCAGCAGGCTCACTGCTGCCATCTAGTGTCCAGTGTGATATCCATGAATACTACACAAGTGGATGTGTTTCTATATACACAGTATATATGCACACACACATTATATATATATATATATATATATATATATATATATATATATATATATATATATATATATATATATATATATATATAATGTATGTATTTAAAAAAAGCATAAACGACATACACATTCAGATTCATTTCATCATTCTATCATGCCATAATACGCCAGTAAAACCAGAATGTAGTATACAAAATGTTAGGAAATACCCAATATATTACCTGGCATTTTAGGATTTTGTGTGTGTATTGAGATTTTTTGTTCACTCCTGCCCTGTTTCCAAAAGTGAATGATCAGATTCTGAGATTTTTCGACACTGTATGTAATTATATTATATTTATATATATATATATATATATATATATATATATATATATAAATAAAATGAAATGGCAGAGGACTATTGTTTTCCCCAACAGATATATTATCCATAGGACAAAATGTAGGTATGTCTCAGAAAGTGTATATTTTTCCAGCTAAGAGGGATGGTATTAGTGTATGTAGTATGCAGGATCGGCCTGCAGCTGCTGACATGGAAAATACACCATGCTACAGACATGTAACATACATCATGCTACAGATGCAACCTTTGACTCTATGTTGGACACAGCTTGTACTACAGGTACTATGAGTGCCGCAGGACAGGAGGTCACTGGGAACCTTTGCTATAATGATAAATACAATCAGAAAACGTTGTGTTGGTAAAGGTCTTGTTTGAGCCTAAATATTCTCAATAGTAGTGCTTCCATTACATTAGGCTTACTGGCATGGTTAATGCCCAGGTTGGACAGGTAGATAATCATCCTTTGGGATTTCCAAGGTGCGTTTGTGCAAAATCTTTCCTATTCATGTGAATAAAAACTGGGGAAAGGTCAGGGCTAATCATACCAAGGAAACTATAAGCAGCTTGGTTAATTGGGATTCCTAGGAACCTGATTCCCAGAAGATCTCCCCAAGAGGAATGAAGTAGACGGAGGCATGGTCAGACCTGCGGGGGCAAAGATAACACACAGTAGCTGTAAAAGGGGGCAAAAATGGGCAGAATCTTGGAGTGGCAGCACCAGACACCACATGGGGCTCGATGGCTACACAGGTAATCAGCTCTGATCCTGAACTTACCAAGCTAAAGGCATGTTAATAGACAGCAAGTGAGAAACTAATGTGTGATATGGTGGGTAGAAGAGGGCGAGTTTATATGCCAAAAACAAAATATACTAAAAATATATAATATTTTTATATACGTCTTGCTAGAAGTTTCTTAAAAATTAGAACATTTTCAGTACAGATGTGAATATTCCAGATGTGAAAATTGGGCTAAAGCAAAGATCTGCATGTGGGTTGGGTGCTAGACCTGGGGTTGGCAAGTAACAATTTGACAACAGATAACCATTTGGTCCACCTAGCCTGCCCATTTTTTCCTGCTTTCATTTCTCAAACCATGTTCATTTCTAAACCAAGTGTATTGTCATACTGTTGGCTGGGCAATATACAAATAACAAGAGCAGGCTAGCATAACTGAGCTGGGGGGGGGGGGGGAGGGAAGTAGTCCAGTAATAGAGAAGCCAAAACATATCTGACTGTGACTGGCAACACACCCTGTGCTTTATTGAGTCCAATACCCATTTACAGAACGGACATGCATTAAAACGTAGATGCTGTATAAAGTCCTTGCTACTCTTGACACCCTGGTGGCTGTATGTGGAATCGCAAGGGAATGTATATAAGTCCCTGTACCACTGCTTCTCACCATATTTGTTCCCAGTGCCCTTCTTTCATCATCGCCCAGCTCCTCGCCCATCATCTCCGTACTCGGCAGCAGACAGTTTCTGTTTTAATGTTTTTGGTGAATGCTACGATGGTCCCAAATGCAACATGGTGATACGTTTATAAAGATGGGCTCTTCACATGGCACCTACCTTCTATTAATATATAAACCTTACTTTGTCCTTTAACAGCTACACATTTTAGTTTTGTAAATAAAGTTTGGTTGCAGGTCAGAGCCTTTTCACCTCCATTGTGGCTTTTGACCCTGGATGTTTGTCGGATATTGATTAATCATTTCATTTGTTTTGGTAATCAGGACCTTCTTGATTTTAAATTTATTTATTGATTGATTCACAGTGACAAATTGTTTGTCATTAACAAAATATATGATAACTCACCAGCTGCAAGATAGGATCTGGACAAGGCCACAGGATAAGTTGACACGATATATGGAAAGATATCAGAGGACAATTTGTTTATGTGAATGTAGGAGAAGAGGATATGGCCACATTTCCGTGTTGCGAGCCTTGTCTCTCATGCATTTTTGGGCATTTCCAAAAAACAATCCTTATCTGAATTGAAAACTTGCCAAGTTTCTGATGCACTTTAAGGATAATTAGTGGTTATGTGTGTATTGCATTTTTGATGTTATATTTGCCAAAGACTGAGAACATACCTACAAACTGACAAGAGAAGTCATGAAAAAATGACTATGCTTCTTTATGTTGGCTCTTATTTTTAATTTAAATTGTATAAAGGAAAAAATCCTAGTATTGCTAGGGAAGTAGTAGTAGGGGGTTAATTGTCCCCAAGACTGGTCCAAATACATGCAGATCAGATTTCTTCAAGCAGGGCTGGTCCAACTTCTTAAAGAGGGTATGCATTTTGAACAACTATTGTTAGAAAGTTAGAAATATTTTACATGTATGTCAGTTCTGTGCTGAGAAATGAGATATTCCATATGTCTAGCAATTTCAAAATTAAATGGATTTACAGACCCTTTAGCAATAAAAAGATTAACGCTGGAATAATTTCTGATTTATCTACCTTCTCCTTTAGTCTGGAAGCTGATTTTTTTAACAGTAGCGCTGCAATTTGACACTATCTTTGCTTCCATTTTATTCCACCGTAACTTAATTAAATTCAGAACGTAAAGAGAAGGAAACATAATGTAAAAAAGAAAAGAGGTCAAGAATATTTAAATATAACATATACCATTGTGTCTCATATAACCATTGGTGCTATAGGTCTGTATGAGCGCATCCAAAGGGTCCATTTATGAGAATAACCAAGAAAAAATGGTAATAAAATAATAGCTGGCATGAATCATAGTTTCAGATATCATAGATTTGCCAACATTTTTAATTTTCTCCTCGCTCAAGAAACCAAATGAAATAGTTGTTTATTTTCTTATCTTGGGGCAAACATTTATCATGGTTCTCTTCTTAATTTTTCACATGGAGCTTCCATGTCTGATTGGTTGAAGAATACACTTTTTATTGGGCCAAGATAACCTTTCACAACCTCAGGGCTCCTTTCTTCAGATGGAATCTAAATGGTAAGTAAAGATTCCATGTTCTCTGAGACAAATACAACTATATCTGCTTTACTACATCAACTATGCATCATACCTGGTCAACTAGGCTGACCATTAAGAATTTAAAGAATGCCCTGAAAAACTTCCATATTGATGTCTGCGCCGAACATGGAAGTAAATATTGTAGGACCCTCCTTCCACATGAAGGAGTTTCCAGTAGAGCTTGAGTTGGGATTGTATCTCACTGACTTGCTCTAGAGTGATCTTCTCCTCTGGTGAAACTGACCTGGTCCTCATTTACAAGAACCCTTTACCAGATTTAATAAATGGGACAAACCAAGCTCCTCGTGAAGCAGAAGCTCGCTGGGTTTGGCCCTTTATAATGTGTAAATCTCCTATGAAGCCCGTAGTAAAGAGTAAAGCAGTCTGTCTGAATGCCATTTGTAAGGCTAGATAGCCATGTTGTCCATAACCAAGACGGTAGGGGTGGACTGTGTGCTCATTAACACGATAAGGTCTGTATGATCACTGCAGCTGCATATCTCAGGTTTAGAAATGGTCAGCTGTAACACTGCTTTAAAACTCACTGATATTGAATTTCATTTCACTAGAGCTGGATTAAGGACTGAGACATAGTGGTTTTGGTGAATTTGTTTGATGGTACACGAAGGCGAGGTTAAGATGAAATAAATAACCGGAGTCAAAATATAGCGGTGAGGCAGAGGTGCTGAGAACAGCAAAAACACATTATATTAAACGGACAGTGAAGATTAGCCACAAAACGTTTCTGTGTGATCCACATGCCGCGCGCTTCTTTAAATGCAAAGCCTGCTGTTTTATTACTTTACTTTCCGACCGATTCTGGTGCGGGAAACATTTGTGTTGCAAAAGAAGCCTGAAATGTATTTCTTTCTTTTATCTTCCCGGCAACATCTTACATACTCTGTACAATGAATAAAAGCACAACGTCCAACATGTCACGTGTCCAAGTCAGGACACTTATGTCAGGCCAAGAGGTGGGGAAGGGCCGGCCAGTGTCAGGAATGGGTTGGTTGGCGCAAGCAGTGGGAGATGCGGCCATCTGCCTGTTTTTCAGGAAGAGTCACCTTGTAGCGTTCAGATTCAGATATTTTACAGCTACCTATGTCGGTCAGGACAGATCAGAGGATCCCCCTAGCTGCTCATCCTATTCCACTTGGTATTTTCAAGCTCATGTATACAGGTACATTATGAAATATTAATTTTGCTCAAATTAATAATATATAGAGGAGCAACCGTATATTAAAAAACAGTTAAAGGTGACCATAGAAAATGTTTTTGTCATGAGGCAGCACTGCCTATTTAGTCATGCATACGAAAGCCATGCATGAATGTGGGTTGACCATGCCCACCACTCTTGTCTTTAAAAAAAAAAAAAAAAAAAGCAAAAAATGGCGCATTATGTTTCACCCGGAAGGCTAACGTCAGTCCCCCTTTGGTGAAACACAAGCTGCGCTTATTATGTTCCACCATAAAGGACTCAAGGTTAAAAAATATGACGAGCAGGCTCTGGTTTCAACACATCCACGTCCACTGAAGCAGAAAGGCCACATCTACAAGATCCCCAGGAAACCTTTAAAAATACAAATCATAAAAAGCTTGAACATAAACGACTATAATTTCACTCTGTGGGTTTAAAGATTTTGTTTAACCCTTTTGTGTAACCAATTTCTCAATTCAAATTGGTGGTAAAAAAAAAATCGAATCTATATTATAAATGTTTATCATACTCCAAGAAACTGTTTAATCAGTGTTTGGCCTCTTAAGGAGCTATATGCCTATCGCATGCATGTTTACATTCAGAATATGTTTTTATATAGATATAGAGTAGTTTCAGCAGAGCAGAAGCGAGTGTATAAGGGTTAGGAGACTTGAATACGTTTCTTGGTTTGTTTGCTTGTAATAGAACACTGCATACAAGGTCAAGGTTTTAAAATACAATCAACTTCCCCACCACATCGCATTCACCCCTGCACAAAGCTGACACGAACTCCGTGAAGTGTACTGTATGCCATTGATATTTCTCCTGAATACATATCCTAGCAGGGGCCGGGACTGACACGCAAACAAAAGGCAACTCCTCTGGGCCTTTAAAATATTCATTTTCTTATTGCTTTATACAAAAAAAAGTAAATCTCTTTTAACACCGGCACTAGATTTTTTTTTTATTCTCCCCTTTGTGTCCCTGTGTGGAAATTCAATACATCAGTCTCACAAATACAGCGGCAATGCTTCCATTTCATATATTTTATATTAAAATGGGTTCAATCTGACTGGGATAATATTGAAGCCTCGGCAGAGAATTAAACAAATTTTATTGAGAATTTCAAAAACCCATGAGGATTTAGAATTTTAAAAATAATATGATATATACAGTATATCCTGGTTTAGAACCTGATATCAAGGTGTCGGTGAGAAAAGCTCGTGGAAGTCCATGAAGTCCATCACAAAGCTTGGAATGGTCTTCTCCTGCTCATACTTACATCTACCTACATAGGAAATTGTTGACCATCTTAAAGATGGTTAATATGGATTTTGGTCAGCTTGAGCATGGTCATGGAACTGCTGCTATGTTAGCAGATACAACCATAATAGTCAACTGAAGGGCACAGGGGTGCCTATGATGGCTGGAGTGTCCATGGCTGGAGGGTCCATTTAATATTGCTTTGTCAGACTGTGAAGGTTACTTCATTGTTATCCTACTTTACACCTTGTTTGAGCACTCTCCAGAATGCCTAGTTTAAATCCATATGTAAGCACTCTACGGTAAGCAGATGCTATTACAATGTCTGAATTCAAAATATAATCTATATTTAAATAGTATACACAAAAGCAGAATTAGTTATTCCGACCAACATGCTGTCATCGTACCGGTTCTGTAGTGCACGCAATGGCTGCAGATGTTTCTCATTAGTACTTGCACACATAGTAATATAGATTTCTATAAAATCTGAATTTCTTCACATTAGCGGGAAAAGGAGTTGCATATGATTTGAGTTGAGCCATATTACATCTTAATTATTCATTGTAAAACGTTGTTTCAAATATCTATCTATCAGACTTGTGCGAATGGACCGAAAACATTTGAATACAATTTTTGTTTTGTTTTTGGTTAATTTGTTTTCAGACAACACATTTTGTTCTGGTCGGCGGGGAAGGTAGGGATACATTGAGAGAAAAGAAAATGTGTGAGAGAGTAGAGAGAGCATGAGTGTGAGCATGAGAGAACGTGAACAAAAAGCAACAAAATGCAATGAAAATTCGGAGCTCTCTGCCTCATTTTCGTTATTTCGGTGGGGGTTCTCCTTGTTTTTGGACATTGATATGAATTAACGAAATTGACAAATTTAATTAATCATTAAAATTGAAATTCATACAAATCTGAAGTCTAATATATATCGGTGTGGTGGATAGGGAAGAGCAATGTTTTTTTGTTAAAATTTTCTGAATACCAAATACTGTGTTCAGGAACCCAGTCCATGTAATTAAGAATTCCCTTAATGTAACCCATTACAAAAATAAAGTTTAAATATATTTATTATATATTATATTTATGTAGTATTCCTAAATTCCCCCTCCAAGAAATACCAATTCACATGCAAAGTCACGCAACAAAAAGAGTTCAGTGAAACTTTTGTAAACATGAGAGAGGCAGGTGACTTAAAACAACAAATGTTTTAATTAAGCATGCAATGTTTTCACCTTTTTTTTTATAAATAGAGGCCTATATCTTTGCATAGTATTTTGTTATTTTGTCTAACTGAATTAAGCACGGCTCTATGAAGGACTTTGTTTAAAGACTGGAAAGTTGGAAATGCCACATTATGGACAAAAAACAAACCTCAGGTTAGCGGAAAATTGCCAAATTTTATTAATTTCTTCCAAAAGGGGTTGCGTGGCTAATAAGTGGAAGTTCTCTAATTCTCAACAAGGAGAGTCCTGTTTATATGGACAATGCAAAGTCATGTCACTGCCCCTACAATGTTTATTTTAATATTAGCCGATACATGTTAAGTAGTACGAGAAAGTTCGGGGTAAACCTTAGTCCAGCTGTTAAAATATAGAGGTCACAGTCACTTTCATGCTATATATAGAGTTCGGTTTAGATGTATTTGCTTTCCTAATCCTGGTAGTAACTGGGATTACCTATCTACTTATCTAATAAAATATTGCAATATAAACACATTTTTATATAGCCTAGTATTATGTTTTTTTATTTCATCAAATAAGCCCCAGTTTAAAACTAAATTAAACAAAAGAGAATCATGTAGACCTTTATTTTAAAACTAATCCAAATCAATTTAACTAAATAATTTATAATTTAATTGTTTTTTTTTCTTGCAATAACAGTAATATGATTTCCAGCGTGAATCAAATTCCATTTTTTATTACTATTATCTAGGAAAAGAAGATATTATCAGGGACGTGTATTAAAAATAAATTCTTTTTAGTTTGTACCATAAGAAGTCGGTTTTACTGATTGCCCCAACTGGCCCATGGAGAAGCGGCACACTAGGGACCCTGATTGTCCAGCAGAGCGATCTGCCCCAATTATGCTGCAGAGGGTATGCTGCCCACCGGACCTGCCACCCAGAATACACAGCTGCTATAAGCAAGGGGTCGAATAACATTGATGTCACTCTTAAGTGGAGAGACATGTGGCCACCAAGCAGTGGCTGCCATATGCCTATATCCACCAAGAGCAGCACGCCCAGCCACCCTCTCCCTTCGGAACACCAGTATGTGAAGTCATACCCCACTGCTTTAATGCAGTCTATGGATGCTGTGCCAGCTTGACATAGTCTTCCTTGGTTTAAATGGTCCGGCAGGGCAAACCAAGAGCTGGCCTCGGTCAGAATACATTGCTGCCTCCAAGCACCCATAATCCTGCCCCTGCCCAGCTTAGCCCATCCCTACAATATTCACTTTTTCCATTTTTAGGACACAGAGAGGAGGCGTGAATGGAACAAAAGTACAAAATGACGTAAATTCTACTCAACGTGTTCCAGAAAACGTATTTCTAAGATAAATGTGTATTGTATTTGAGTACTTGTTAAACTAAAGATTTTAATGGGAATATATAATAATCCATTTATATAAAATAATAGCACATCATTATTAAACATAATACACAAATTAAATCACTGTAATAATACCGTACTTTAGAGTTGACTCAAGGCCAAAAGACTTTTCCCTGGTTAGAGAGCACAGAACATATGCCTGCTGACATGTCAATGCATATTCCCTATATGTTACCCGTGTCACTTCTGAGACGCTGTTGGAAGTATGAAGTCTTAAGTGCCGATACCCCTAAAAGACTAATCAATTCACCCCTTGAGCTCTGCTAATGGCCTTCTGATGACATACTAACAGGAGGTTATAATGTCATTAAACCCATATTTAGTTAAAATGAACTCCAGCACACTCTCTTTCTCTCTCTCTAGAGAAAATTATACATTTTTTTTTGGGGGGGGGACACAGAATTGATGAAAACATCTTTTTAATCACTTTGTAATTTTCCGGACTTTCTGTGATTCCCCCCCCCCCTCACCCCCCCGCTGCTTGGAGATTGCTAGATATGCTATACACTTAATTTTCCATACGATTACCCACCATACTTCAAATTTAATGAAGAGATATTTTAGCTATCACATCTGAAACACACCATTTATATCCATTAGGAGGTCATTCATAAAATCAATAAGGTCTGCAGCGTATAAACAAATGCAACATTGAAAGAGCACTAAATGACCCTCAGCTACAGATATATTTATATTGGTGATAATTCAGAGCAATATATTTCTTTACCTGATATTTATCTATTATTTCTAAAAATGTCATCTCTGTAGCGGGTATTAACCCAGAGCGGATATTCTAATCCCATGTAGCCTCTATACGGCTATATGGATTCTGTGACATGCTGGTTCGACAGAAGGCGCGTCAAAAACTAGAAACTAATCATGAAACATTAACACTAAACCATTACCGATTCGTCGCAAATTATAGTAAATTGTTACACTCTAATCTTGTTCCCAATGGCTGAATACAGACCAGGACCAACTTATTTTTTATTCTTATTATTTATTTTTCATTTAATTATCCATAAAGATAATTTTGGGAATTCTTTTTTTGTTTTAAAACAAAGGCAGCTCTAATAAAGCACAATATTTTAGCGAATATATATATTATTTATTTTTGAACATTCTGGTATTATCTCAGTCAATTAAATAAATCTACAAAGACATATAGCTGGCAAAGTGTTTGTGAACTGTCTATTAATTAACTGCAGGGGCGTAACTAGAAACCTCAGGGCCCCGGTGCGAGAATCTGTTAAGGGCCGTCCCCACCCCCAACCCATCTATCCCTTTCTCACGATCTCCCCTCTCCCTCCCTAACCCCCCTTCTCACGATCTACCCTCTCCCTCCCTACCCCCCCTTCTCACGATCTACCCTCTCCCTCCCTACCCCCCCTTCTCACGATCTACCCTCTCCTTCCCTACCCCCTCTTCTCACGATCTACCCACTCCCTACCTACCCCCCCTTTGTGGGTCACTTACCGTCAACTCCTGTGTTGGGAGCATGAGGCGTTTGTCTCGGGTGCCGGCGCTTCACGCTTCACGCTCACTGCACTCTAGGCAGTGCTGAGGCAGGCGGCGGCGGCAGCGGCGGGGAGCGGAGGCATCCTGGATTTCTGGGGGGCCCAAGAGTTGCCGAGCGGTCGTTTTCAGCAACCGCTCGGCACCCCTTGGGCCCCCCTGACTGGCAGAACTCCAGGGCCCGATCGCAGTCGCGACCCCTGCGACCCCGGTAGTTCCGCCACTGATTAACTGTATCCGCTTAAGCTAACATAATTCTGTTCTCACTCCAAATTCAATGAGCCATTAAACCGCTGTTAAGAGAGGGTCAAGAAAAATGTATAATAATAGGATGGGTAGAGGGTTAAGATAGGGTGCAATGTAGATGATACATGGTAAGAAGAGAAGAAGATGTGTATAGAATGGAAGCAGGTAGGTCCAGAGTTAGCAAAATATGGCTTTGGGAGAGTTGACAAGACAATGAGTAGACACATATATATATATATATATATATATAGGGGATGGAAATGGAACAGGATAGAGGACAGTGGGGTGGTAAGTAAGTAAGAAAAGCAATAGGAACCTTAAATGATGCCAAGACACAGAAATCAAACTAAATGGTAAAATACTGTAAAGATTAAAATGAAAAGAAATGAGTCACAATGTAACATTTTCCTAAAGCACAGTACGAAGCTTAGCTGATTAGTCTCTTTTAATTTATTTTTATCGCCAAGTAATCCAATTCTACAAACACTACATCCATTGTGATCCTCGCAAGAATTCCATGGAGCTGAACCTAAAATACACTTTCTTGTTAGATAACATAATTGCAAGATCTTGTTTTTTTAGACCCTTTCCCATTTTAAATACATTACTTTTGCAAAAAGGGAGTAGCCTTTTTTTTTGTTGAAAACCTTGTGGTTTTTTTGACTGTTACTAGGAGAAAATCCTACATTTTTCTAGACGTATGTAACGTAACCAGCAATCCCACAGTAAGCAGCACGCCAATAAAGCAAATTTAAGAGTTTAGCTGCAGATCATATGTCACGTCTTCCTTGAGAGAAATAACTCTTTGATTTCATCCTGCATTTACGGACCGGCAGAAAACCACAACTCTTTTTTTTTTTTTGAGATACATTCTAGGCATTGCTTTTAAAATATGTCAGTCTAGAGTGATCAAGGTTTTTCGAGGTCTCATTGATGGTACTCATTTGCCTAAAGCGCCTATTAACTCCAGACATATGAAATTCGGTTTTCTCTCAACAATTAAAGACAATTGATCCTAAAGCTATAGACACAAGCAACATATCACATGTACAATGCCTAAATGTGTACATGTTTTGTAAATTTTGTTTAGTATTAGAAAATACTACCCCAACACCAACTGGCATCTGAGGTCCAGAAGAGAAAGACATATGCCATAAAAGATGAATCCTGAAAGCCCATGCTTGCTTTATGGTTAGTAACTGGGTCATACCACTTTTATAAATGAAACAAAACATGGGTAGATTTTTTTCTATGCCAATTATGTTGATTATTTATACTTACAAATGCATACTCTATTTTTGGATACTGGTCTAATAGATTGTAAGCTCACAAGTACACAGCCCTCTTCTCCTTCAGTACAAGTACGTATTAATGTATGTTAATGTTATTGATAAACTGTATTGTAATAGTGCTATGGAATCCGCTGGAGCTCTAGAAATAAATGTAATGAAAAGAGTTAAATGATATTGATCTCCTTGCTTTATTCCGACATCAGGTAAATGAAGGCAGTTTCTCTGAAAAGAAACTGTTAATTAATACTATAATGATTTGGCAGGGAACACACTGATCTACGATGATCTCTCTTGCATGGGAATTGTATTCCCCCTGAAAAAGAACTGCTTTGCCTCTGCTCCCCATGTTTTATGGACACTGACATTTTGATTGTGAAAATAAAGAAGAAAGTTGACTAAAACAACTTCTCGGCAGAGAAAGCCACTAAGAAGGATAAAGCTAAAAATCATTTCTACTCTGGGGCTTAATGAGGCTTTAGTCTTGGGCTGGAGGCCCCAGGGAAACAGAAGCAGCTACTTGGAGTGGAGAAAGTATAGGAACTTTTAACCCTCTAATCTTTGTCTGTAGCATCCCACCAAAACTTGATTATTCTGTTCTTCTTTTCAAGAAATTAGAAGATGAAAAAGCTAGCAAATCTCCCCCGTATCTTGAACGTTGAGTCTAATCTACTTCTTATTTCTTAGTCAAAACAAAAAAAAGTCAAGTGGCCCATCTTTTCTGCCCATTTTAAATGACTTTTTCCTTATTAAGTTTTAAAGGTTAACTTTATGCACATTCCAAGTGTTCTTGAATATAATTAATGTCACTGGAGGTCTATTTCTGTTATCTACTACCGCTTCTGTAGAGTTGAGTTTCTTACGTTGCCCCTTATTCTTTTATCTAATGTTAAATCATGCTCTCCAGTTCCAGTGCTCCTCTTGACATTTGTGGAATATTTCTATCATGGCTGCCATCACTCTTCACATGCACAGACTGGCCATCTGGCACACTGGGTAAATGTCCGGTGGAATGCTGGCCAACCGCTCCCCAAACTCGCCTAATTTGCCGCTACAACAGCAGATTGGGTGCTGCAAGGTACAGCCAGAGGCTGAATATGTCTGACCGCAGGCTGCATGAGTAGAGAAACGTAGTGTGTGGCCACAGGCGTCCAACCGTCGGCTCTACTTACGTACACTTTAGGTGATTTTATGTCTTTCCTGATAGGTTCTGTTAGACCATTTACCATTTTAGTTGGCCTTCCTTGATCTCTCCCTAAATTATTTCTGTGGTGAAAAGTTTTGTACCATGTTAGCCATAAAAACACAGGAAATAAGTGGAGTTATAATAATTTATTGGCTAACTTTCCCTAAATTATTCATATAAATAAAAACCCCAAAATGTTAATAGATGTTGGAGTTAAGTGAAATGGATGCCGAGTGATGTTAAATCCAAACCGTATACATATTTTCCAGAACTCGCAGTGTCAACAGATATCTTTGGCAGTGGAACTTGAGATGGTGCAGAACTTCTGGTTTTTATTTGATTTTTATCAAATTTGGGTGATAGAATAGGACTAGAATACCCGTAACTTTATCCTAAATCAGATTAGTTGAGAAAGCTTAATCACTTTACCAATACATAGTTTTTAAATGTAGCAGGGCCTGTCAACCTGTTTTTACAGCTTGGTAATGTTTACTTTAGCTAAGAAAAATAGTGCTTTAACGCAATTAAACTTTGTGCACAACTTGTGAAACTCTCTTTGACTTCTGTATGATTTAAACAAGTCATAATCCAATTTAACCATTTGTATGCCAAGTATCGGACTGTCGATCATTAAAAAGCTAGGTTTACACAATGAAGCCATATCATATATAAGTTAATGTAGCAGCATTAATAGACTATAAAATAGGCTAATTAAAAAACAAGCTTTCAGCGACCCTCTGGTGGTAAATGGGTTAAAAAGCCAAAGTACAATTTGTAATACAATATTGAATATATCAATACTTTGTAGTAAAATCAGTGAAGCAGTAGGGAAGAAATCACTAAATAACATTTCATTGCTATTATGTTTCCATTGGCATTAAAGCACAATATAACATATTTAAAGGTGCTGTCTGCTGCCCCAAACAGCCTTGCCAATGATCAATGCCTATTAAACTCTTTAATAAGTACTTTTATATGCATCCTTTGTGATTCACAGCTCGGCTGCTACATCTTCCAAAGAGCCTGATAACTCTTTACCACCTTCAGTCCTTCTTGCTGGTAGTCAATGTGTCGTGTGGCCATCTAGATTTCGGGCCCTGTTTACTGCTGTGTAGATCAAAATAGCTCCAGGAGATGGCCTACCAAAATGGTGGCCAAGGTTGTAGGGACTTAAAAAAGGGAAACAAGACAAGCAGTTGAACCAGTATGTAACTAAGCTTTCGCTCCAAGACCCCAAGAACTCATGCGATCAGAGGTCCTTACCACTGTGGTCACCGCAGAGTTCAGAAGATACTTTGAAGAGCGCAGCTGAGTAAAGGCAGTTGGAAATCCCATGCTTGCAAAGAGCTTTAACCAACTCCAACCAAAAATCTATATCTACATTGAACAAACTCATCCAATTGTGATTCATTTCATAAACTATTAATTCGTTAATAGATAGAATTGATGCTTGAAGACATTTACAAACTGTTAACAACAACCGTAAGCACTTTTTGGACTGATTAGTACACCCATCCCTATCAATGCACTCTCCTCTACAACTAATCTTGTGGAAGAACCAGTCCATTTATCTCAGTGGAAAAAGAAGGTTAACTTTCCTGGCAGGCATTCTTGTCATCTGAGCTGATATTATGACTAACCGTGATTTTGATTACTTTCGCTAAAATTTATTGACCACGATCCAAAGTAGTTTTATTAAAAGGAAGGAGAACACGAGGAATATGATTATAAATTAAATAATACATAATGGGAATTTGTAAAGTAATACTAAACCTGAACGAATGTCCAATTAAATATTTCAGCAGACCATCAAAATCAATGCTAACTGATACATGTATTAATCTAAATACAATGGAGACATATTGGGACTCAATAAACAAAAGTTTAGGTTGAATTGCATGTCTTGCCACCCTTTTCTACAGTTATTTCTTCTGTGGCAAGCCAGTTCAGAACAAATAATATAGGAGAGGTTTTGGGGAAATAAAACTATAGAAATTCAACTATTTCTACCAAGTCTTCTGGGTTTTTTTTTTTACTCTAACCAGATTAGGACAAAGTCTTCCATGTTATACATTATATCAAAGCCATTCATTGTTGGGTTCTAAAGGATCTCCTTTACGTAACGGCAAATCTTGAAAGTCTACATTTTAAAAACACTTGAAATCGTTTGATGTAAATATTCCATTTAACCCCTTAAGGACAATGGGTGGTCCCTAAACCCATGGAAAACAATGCAATTTGAGCCTGTACATGTAAGGGCTTTGTCATTAAGGGGTTAAACAATTTCTTGGAGTGAAAACCATTTTGTTTTCATTTTGTTTCAAGCTGTCAAAAGTATATCATGGACCTGCAAAGTCAGCGATGAAATGACAGGTTTAAAAACATTTCTGGTATACTTCAATGTAGCAATTTCTACCCAAGATTTGAAATGAGTTTTACACAGTATTGTGTGATTAAGTTTGGCAAAGGACAACAGACAAAATAACGTGTAATTACTCCTTTAATTGTAAAAGGGCAGATTGAGGGGAAAGCCCTTCAGAGGGAGGCTTTTAATTCAGGTAAAAGGTGTTACTAAGAGTATTACATGATAGTTTAATATGGCCAACCATACTATCTAAGTACAATAGGTTCCCCATCAACAAAGTATATACCGTTTACTGGTAATTAATGTGTCCCTGTAATTGCTCTCCTTCTAGATCTTGTAAGCCTATGACTTATTTTGTTTAGATGATATCTATTGTTGGATTGTTGGCTTTAGTATACCTTCTAAAGGATCTTTCTACTAGCAAACAGCGACGTAACACCATTTACAAAATCTGCACTATTTCTTTAGACAGGAATAACGCTCATTATACTACTACTCATAGTAGCAAATCAATACACAAGATAATTACTTTTGCCTATTTTATGCAGTACCAAACAGTAGCGTACCTAGCGGGGGGCGGGGGGGGCGGTCCGCATCGGGTGCCGCTCATCAGGGGGTGCCAACTTGCCGGCACCCCTCCAGAGACGGACAGTAATGTCCGCCGCTGGAGGAGCAGGCTCGCAAGGGAGCGGTATCGGAGGTCTTTAACAGACCACCAGCTCCCTTGAGTGATTTTAAGCCGGTTCAAGGATTTCCCTTGAACCCGGCTTAAAATCACTCAAGGGAGCCGGAGGTCTTTTAAAGACCTCCGATACCACTCCCTTGCGATCCGCGCGGCAACAGCTGTTGTGCGCCGGGGTTTGTTGTCAGATCCCGGCGCACAACACTGAAGCCGCGCCCACCGCTGTCCGTGCCCTCTGAACCCCGTGCCCTCGGAAGAAGACAGAAGAACTGAAGAAGAAGAGGAGCGAAGAGCAGGAAAAGGAGCTGTAAGGAGAAAAGAGGAAAGGTAGGAAAGCATACAGTGAGAGTGGATTGGTGTATGTGTGTGGATTGGTGTATGTGTGTGGATTGGTATGTGTGTGGATTGGTCCATGTGTGTGGATTGGTCCATGTGTGTGGATTGGCATGTGTGTGGATTGGTGTATGTGTGGATTGGTGTATATGTGTGGATTGGTGTATGTGTGTGGATTGGTATGTGTGTGTGGATTGGTATGTGTGTGGATTGGTGTATATGTGTGGATTGGTGCATGTGTGTGGATTGGTGTATGTGTGTGGATTGGTATGTGTGTGGATTAGTATATGTGTGGATTTGTATGTATGTGTGGATTGGTATATGTGTGTGGATTAGTATATGTGTGTGGATTGGTATGTGTGTGGATTGGTGTATGTGTGTGGATTGGTGTGTGTGTGTGGATTGGTGTATGTGTGTGGATTGGTATGTGTGTGGATTGGTATATGTGTGGATTGGTATGTGTGTGTGGATTGGTATGTGTGGATTGGTATGTGTGTGGATTAGTATATGTGTGTGGATTAGTATATGTGTGGATTGGTATGTGTGTGGATTGGTGTATGTGTGTGGATTGGTATGTGTGTGGATTGGTATGTGTGTGGATTGGTATGTGTGGATTAGTATATGTGTGTGGATTGGTGTATGTGTGTGGATTGGTATACGTGTGGATTGGTATGTGTTTGTGGATTGGTATGCGTGTGGATTGGTAAGTGTGTGAGAGTGATGGGTGTTATGCTGTACCATTTCCAATGTATTTTTCATTATATAATTATGCTCTAAAGTACATCATAACTCCCATCACTCTATACTGTTCCATACAGTGGCAGAGCTGGGAGACAGAGGCCTTGCACCCCCACCGCAGGACTCCTGAAAGGTAAGTGAACTTCAAAGAGGGAGAGGGTAGATAGTTAGGAGGGGGAGATAGGGAGAAGGGAGTGAGAAGGGGTAGATAGGGCAGAAGGGAGCGAGAAGGGGTAGATAGGGCAATCATACTCCTATCATGCCAAGTCTGCGAGTGCCCCCTGGAATCTGGGTATGCCTGGGCATGATAGGAATGTGATTGCTGTTAACAATTATATATATATATATATATATATATATATATATATATATATATATATATATATATATATATATATTGTTATTTAATTGTTTTGTCCTATTTTGGTGTGTTACTTACTTTAAATAAAAGTGTTAGATTTTTTTATGGTGTGTGGGGGGGTCATATTCAGTTTCGGCCAGGTAGTTTTAAATTGTGTGGGGGGGGCCACATACAGGATCCGCCCCGGGTGCCAAATACTCTAGGTACGCCCCTGGTACCAAATCCAGGTTTAATTAAATGTTTGGCTCTTACAAGTAATATCTGGGTGACAACTTAAAGACATGATCTAATGTGCTGCCACTGGCTGGATATGCCTGGCTCTATGCTATGTGAGCATAAAAACTTAACATGCATGCTCTCGGCCCTTGGCCTCGCTGATGCCATTAGGTGCCCACTGGCCTTAAAGTGACAGGGCCGCCTGCTTATCCCCAATCCAGCCCTTGCGGCGTATACCTGTATTACAATATTTACTTACTTTTTAATTCTATATTCTATATGCTCGCACTATTAGAACAAAAAACATTTGTCCAGTTTGTATTTTTAAAATGACTTAATTTGGTTATTGCTGGGGAAAAAATGCCACCTGCCTGAAAAGAAAGTAACATTTTTAAAACAACAGCTGGCTCATTAAATCAGAGAGCAAAGAAACCTTCTTACAATTTCAAGAAACATCAGGGTACAAATGAAAAGGGAATTGGGAGCCGTGTAAAAAAATAAAGCTCTCAGTGAAACATACTCGCAATAGTAACAGTGTTGTGATTATTTGTTTTAATAGGTTTCTTGCTGAACGTCTCTGTATCTGCATGCATTACAGCAATTTTTGTGCTATATTGCAATGTTTTAATAATTTCTGTGATATATTAAATCCATTATAAAACCTGTTGTGGAACTCAAATGGAGAGAGAGGGTATTTCATAGTTTTTCAGTGTAAAATTTTTAACATATCACGCAACAGTCTAAGAATCCAGATAACAAGATAATATTGTGTGGTTACATACATGTTTTTGGGGTGGTTTTTGCAAATCAAAGTACAAATGATAAGTAAGTAAGATGAGTAAAGGGGGAGCAGTTGACAGTGAGGAGGGGTGAAGCATTGGGTCTGATAGTGGCATTCGGAGCCCACCGCATACCCTTTACATTGGGTTGCCGTTGAACAGTGAATGAGAGGAAAAGAGTCAGTTCCTTTGCACTAGCCCCCACATACCTGGGGTCAATGAGGGGCATTGGGACTATATGAGGTGTTTCAACTCACTGTTTTAACAATGGTTATAGACACTTCTCCTCTAGCACTTGAGTTGACCATTTATAATGTATGATGAAGTTCAAAAGCATAGCTGGGAACGTCCCATGGTAGGCTCTCTGAGATCTCCCACTTCTGGAGTTGAGGAAGGAGTGATGATTGCCTTATGTTGGCCGCACTATGTGTGGGGTAGGGCTAGCAACGGACAGACACCCTTTAATGAAGGGAAAGTGGGTGGGAAGGTTATAATCTAAAGCCAGATGCCATAAGCTTTGATTTAATGTAAGTTTTTCTTTACTAAAAGATAAGTGGAGCAGACTACCAGGGTAGAGGCTAAGTGATGTCACCATGTACAGGATAGACATAAGGCTATACTGAATCCATGACAAGACCAAACTGTTAAAAGTCAACAAAAATGGGCTAAATGGATCTAATCTGCTCTCTTCTATGTTTGTAACACCTCTCTTCTGCCCAGAGAAATAAGAAGCTGCTGCAGAGTCTCAGGGGAGCAGGGCTTCACTCATAGACTCTTGGTCAAACCTAGAGAGCTTCCAGGTCGAAACCCCAACGGTACTGCAAACTAATGCTTTAGTGAATAAACCATTACTCTACTGCAGAAGGAGTCCCTGCAGCATTGGCCATTCAACCATGATCACAAAATGGACAATTCACCCTTCAGCACAACATCCCCACTTCCAGGCTATAAAAGTGAAGAAAAAAATGGGTTGTCAAATAACTTGGCTTATTCTACAGTTTTCTTATTAGAAACATTGCCCCTTTTCATTTTGAGGTTCCCTCTTTTTCTATCCTTATTGCATGTACGGCTCCTTAAAAAGTGGTTACAAAAATCCAACTCCAACTTTTCTTTGTAAACTAACGGATGAAAATAGCCTTTAGCATCAGTTCTGAAAATCTACCCAAGTACAAAAGAAAAACAGAACCTGCGTGTCTCCTGCAAATGCTTTCGAAGATCAATCCCTTCGCCACAGTTGGCTCCAGCAGTATCAGTCACTGAAGGCATGTATCACCCAGCCCTTAATCTCAACATATTTTTGCTTAAAGCTGTTCTCTGTTGATGTTTTATACATTTCTTTAAAAAGGAAGAAAGACTCGTATTACTTTAATGTGTAGTTCCAGCTTCCCGTCTTGGATTTCTTTTACAAACCTTCACTTTTTCTGTATTCATTCACTTCATGCCCCCCCTGCTGTGAATTTTGTATTGAGGAGAAATGCATGTTCAACTCACGGCAAACTGCTTTATGCCTATTCATCGTGAAACCTAGAACATTATTTTCACAGCCAAGTATGAAGTATTGTTTCTATATATCATAAATTGTATATATATATATATATATATATATAAAAAAGATTAAAGGTCTCGGAAATAAAGTACGAGCTCAAATAAGGAACTTCGGAACTCATCAGCTGTTAGAGCAAACTAGGAATAATAAAAACTGTTTTGTTAAGTAGAAGATATTGGGTTCTAAAGTGCAAAGATGGAAAAAGCGCAATTGCAGAAATAAATGAAACAGACGTGGCTCTTTGGGTACATTTCCCTAGAACCTATCTTTTTAGCAATTTGCAGACAATTTTACACTTAGGAAATTGCATCCACCTGTGTAAAAGTCATGAAAAAAAGTTAATGACGGAAAAGGAATAAGGGAAAAAATCTGAAATATCGCATGGTAGAGATTTTACTTGGTTGTTTTTCATATAAATATATATGTTATATACCCCTTTTGCTTACCCGGAGACCGTGAATATCAGATATCATGTGTTACTTGGGTGCTGTATCTTATAATCACCCCCGATACGCGAAGTCCTGCATTGCCGTAAAATGAAGCTGACAGATCGACAGCCGACAGCCAAAAGACAGAGATTAATGTACAAATGAATTTACCCTTTAAATAGATATAGCCCAGAAGATGGAGTCTTTAGCCGAAGGTGATTGAATACCCAACAAAGGCTGAATCACATAAGATGAAGAAGAGGTCCAGAAAGCTTTTGTAATGCTGAACCTTTTTCTATATTAGGAATCACCTTCAACAAAAAAATTCCACCTTAAAGGGGAAAATTAACTTATTAAAACCTGAGAAATGACTTTATCTATGACGTTTTGAGAAGTTCTCTAACCGGCCAATTTGACTCCATAGCTGGACAAAGTTCAAAAACAGTTCCCAAGGGATTTTCTACAGAATGCTCGCTTTTTCACCTGTTCCCATAGTAAATCCAGCGAAAAAATGTTGTGGCATATTATACATCATATCCTGGTTCTCCACCTTTTAAGGACGCTCAGGGTGACTCGGCACAGTCATCGTAGTGTTAAAAGCCCAGCTAGGGAGATCAGCGATCTCCCCTCTAACTAGCCTATTAAGCAGTGGTGCTACAGAGAGCCTAGTCACCCTAGGGGCTGCCACCCCCTGGACCTGTTGACCTAGGCCAGGATACCCCGGTGCAGGTATTGTTAAAGTCACAATCAATATGCCATAAACGGGCTACATAGCATCTCATTTTTAGAGGAGGTAAAACTTCTTGACTACGTCTACTGACGATGGCTCAAATTCCCTCACCAAGTCACAAGCCAGCTCCAGTGTATCCATCGACGCATGGCAAATTCAAATTAACGAGGATTAGAGTTGAGGTTTCTACTCTTGAAATGTGAAAGTGACAAACGTTGACAAGATTAATGCATATTACCGGGCAGTGTTTGGGCATTTAAAATAACTGTACACTTAATACTATATTTTTAATAAAATGAAAAAAATTGAAATCCTTAAATACAGCACCTTTAAAACTATTTCGATGAGCAGTCTTCCAAAAGTATTTTTTTTATTTACGTTACACAATGCGCGATTTGTCATTGGATAAAGGATACATTTAATAATATATGAACGGCAAAAGGTATGTAACCGCTGACACGTTTAGTAGAACGTGAAACATGCAGAGGTCTGTCAGTGGAAGGAGACTGTACCCTAATGAATATTTTAGTGATAAGCTTTGGAATAGCAGCCTGTCTGTGAAGAGTGATGTATATACTTGTTCATTTTTACATTCGGTTTCCAAAGTTCAATAGCTCGAGGCTTCACCTTCCTGTTTCCAACAGCAGCGTTCACACTGGCAGAGATAAGCCGAGAGTAGTGACTGTGTCTAATCACCTGCTGGGGCCGCTTGCCTGTCAGTCAGAGGCTGTACTCCACTATTATACTTGTAAGCGGATACTGCTCTTTCCTACGGCAATAAATGAAGTTGTGAAACAGCATTTCCCCCACATATTCTTTTTTTTCACAGTATTTTTATATGTTTTATACTTGCGGGCTTTGGACCAACCGCCTGGGAGTCTAATAGGACTGGGAGGCAGTGCTGTATTTGTCTTCGGTGCTTCCCTACGCATAGGTCAGCACTACCAGCCAACCCTTCTCCGCTCCACTCATTGCGACTGCTGATCACAGGATATGATGTCATTTTAACACCATTCTAAGGCTTAATGGGCCAGTTGGGGAGATCAGTGATGTTCCTTTTAAGAGGCCCACTGATCAGTGGTGCTAGAGGTTGTCTACTCATCCAATAGGGCCACTGGGTCCCTGTTATGTGGCAGAGGGGTCTAACTGGCTTAGGCTAGAATACGCCACTTTTGGGGGGTAACTCCTGGAGGATCTCTGATTCTTCATAATGGAAATGTATGTATTTTTTGTTTGAAACACTTTGTATGTTTATTTTGATATAATAATGTTATACATTATTTTGTATACTTTATTATTATTGGATGTAATTTATTTAGCTACGTGTATATACTGTATATATTTTTTTTCTAACAGATGTAAAGAGCAAGGGCAGTCAGTATGCTGGTATAATAGGAGGCGCATCAGCTATGTAAAAATGTAGATGCCCCTGTGAGCTTACAGTCTAACTAATGACAATGCAATAAAATATAAGTAATGGGCAGACATGACGGTGGGCCATACATCTTTAAGGATCCCGTTCACCTTTTGTTTTTAGGAAAAACATAGATTCAATTTATAAAACAAAACAAAAACAGCCCTTAAAGTATAACGCTCACAAATATCCACTTTCAAGAGATCGATAAATTCTAGAAAAAAGATCATCTTTATAGATCATCAAACATAAACTGTTAATAAAGAACGGTAGACTCTAATTAGGCCTTCAGAGAGCCTTCTCTGCACTATTGTGGTGCACCCTGATGCATGCTATTTTTCATAGCATTAGTATATAATTTGTAAGTAAAAGACATAATATATGCTACTCTCCGTTAGAATTGTATGTTTCTTCTCATACTTCAGCTACAGCATCCGAGGAAGCTAAAAATATCTAGTGTCGTTTGTCACCAAACAGTGTTTAGTTGCACTGTGTGGACAGCTGTTAGCAGATGACACCCCACTCCAAACCATGGTTCAGACAACCAAGAACCAAGCTGTAGGGTTGTCTCTATGAACCCAAAGGCTGCTATTATGTTAATTAACACATCTCCATTTCTCCGTAACACTAGACGGCATATAGGGTCACAGATGTTAAATGTAAGAACACTGGTAACTGTAACAGGTGACAAGGATCTTTACTAACACATGTAAAACTTGTATAGGGCACTGACCCTTTTGTAGTAAAGGCCATGCGTGAATAACAGCTGTAGGAACATTGTGAGCGCAGTGTTTATTAGACAGAAGCACTGGCACAACCAGGGCTGGCCCTGAGATTTTTAGTTTTTTAAGGTGCCCTAGGTCACAATGCTCCCGGTGCCCCTTCCACCGAGCACTCGTATTTGCTTCATGGAGATGACCCCTACCTACTTGCCTTCCTAGGCTGCTGCATAGTTTGTCTATATGGTAGGGCCGACCCTGGACAAAACATAAAACACTAAGCCCACCCTGTTGAATGGACCCCTTCCCTATGTCTGTGCACTGTTCAAAATTCAAAATTGAAAGTATTTGTTGGGCATGTTTGCGTAGTGCTGTATAACAACATACCCCCAACATTGCATGTGTCCAAATCCTGGGGGGTCACTAGAAGCCCATAACCCCTATGCCCACAAAAGTGGGGCAACTATGTGGGACAGCAGGGCAATGCTCAGGAATCAGGACTGTCAAGTGAATACTAGGACACTTGGGGATTATATAACTAAAAAAATAGGAATGTTTGGCTGACAGAGAAGAGAATAAGGAAAGTCAAAAAGGTAAAAGAAGGGTTGGAATGATAATGTGATTCCTCATCTGTCCTATGGCATTTATCATTGGCTTGTAAGAGATTGGATTGATTTATATGTAAGACCCGGTTAAAGGTTGGTTTGTATAGAACTGATAACTAAGTTTTATAGATCAAAAGTTCTTAAATAGTTTGCTCCTTCCTGTCATTTAGAACTACTACCGTTTTAATTTCAATAAACAACTCGTCTTTGGCAGCTTCCTAGATATTCTTTTTGCCCTCTGGGAACATTGGATCATCCTCTGTGGATGCGTTCTTGTCAAGCCTGCCAGTAACGGAAAATATGCATGAACTATTATAGAAAAACTAATGGTTGGGCAATCACCAGTAAGATGTTGTCTGCAAACGCATGAACATTTTTTTAATCTAGCCTGCCAGAGGCTACGCATGCACAGCTCAAATAATAATAGTCAAAGCTAACATCCCTTTCCTTAAAACTAAATTTATGTGACAGCTGACCCTTTATCAGCACTCTTTCTCTTGGCAGCCAACACGCCTCTTGTATGTAATACTCTTCTCAGCCTCATGGATATCCTCTTATATCCTTTAAGAGTGATAGCGTAAGCCACGTAAGGGTCATTGGCAGTTTAAGTTATATTTCAATATTTGTCAAGCCTGTGGACTCGTTCAATGTAGTTCTATATCCTACTTCTTTTGTACTTAGACTGTATACGTTGCGCTATACGTGGCTTATGGAATCAGTGCAGGCTTTCAGGCGGATGTCAAAAAGATCACTAGTTTTGGCTTGGCTACAACCACAACCCCAGCAGATCTCATCTGGGTTTTGGGTTTCGTTGCAGCTAATGCCAGCAAACAACAAAGCCATAGTTTGTCTGGTGTTGCTTACCTTTCACGTGCTTGTATTGTCAGTGGCAGGTCAAAATTATGCCCAGGAGCCACAGACAAAGTTAAGGACACCCGCCCCTGACCCCTACCCCTACCCCCACCATAACCCTAGCAAGGTTTTGGTCTCACAAATGGTCCACAGATGCATGAACAGTCAATGTCCACATATAACCATCAGACACAATAGTCTAAAAATAAAGCTTTACATATTTCTGTTATGGAAGCCGAGATACCTGTGTCTATTTTTGTGCTGCCACATGATACACACAGACACACAAAGGTGTAGTGTGCATATACACATACAGGGATATGCTTAACCCCTTAAGGACAATGGGCGGTCCCTAATTGAAAACATTTTGAGCCCATACATGTACGGGCAGGGCCGGCCCGACAATGGAGCCGAGTGGGGCAACCGCTCCAGGCGGCACTTTTGAAGGCCTTCGCGCCCCTCTCTCTCTCCTCTGCGGCGAGTCTCCCTGTTCGGTCTCGGTGCCGGCTTGTAATGCTGAGTGCCGGAAGATTTTGCCTTGGGCCGGCCCTGTGTACGGGCTTTGTCATTAAGGGGTTAACAAACACAACCACATGCATTCATACAGGGATGTTCAAACACAAACGCATACACATATGCCTACACGATAACTTCCATAAACGCAGATCCAAGCACCTACCTGCACAGGGTATCTCTGCTCCTGTTACTGTAGGCTGCTGGATCGTGACAGGGTAACCCTGAGCATTGCCTTTTCATTATAAGCAGAGAGCGGTGCGACTTCCACTCTTTTACTGACTAGAGGTAGAGCGTGTCTCTACAAAGACCCCCGTTGCATGAGAGGACCCCATGTATCACTTGGCACAACAAGCACTGTGTTCCTGCTGTGTAGGGCAGGGGCATATAAGTTACAAAGCAACAGGAAAGCAGCGAGTTGGGTCCCTTTGCCATCAGGAGCCCAGGGGTTGACGCCATTTTTGCCCTATTGTTAATATGCCCCTGCGTAACAAATATTCTATAAATGTTAAAATATTATTTCAATAGAAATTCTGAACAGCCCTACACAAAATTGGTTATAAATATTTATATCATTATTTACAAACAGAAGAATTGTAGTTTTGGTTTTTAAGGTTCAAATCTGGGTACCCACACGTAGATGTGCTTAGGTATAACATTATGATATAGCATTACAATTATGTTTTCATGAAAGCATTTAAACACATCATTCTAAAACTATGTATGAAAACAAAAAGTTGTCTTTTAAGCGTTTCAGGAAACTGAATGAAGGGGGGGGGCGGAGATGCCCGGATAATACTCTCGAATTTGAAAGTTAAAAAGCACTACATCTGTCAGCACTGTCTTTGGTTCCAAGATATTCTAGATAGAATGTATACGAAAGTATTGAATTCAGACATTCTATACTGTACTGTCATCAGGTCTAGGCACTTTTTGGATGAAGTTGAGATTCTTAAGTGTCTTTCATTTTCAGGCATTTTGTACCA
The DNA here is from genome assembly GCF_027358695.1 of Spea bombifrons. NCBI lineage: Eukaryota > Metazoa > Chordata > Amphibia > Anura > Pelobatidae > Spea > Spea bombifrons. The sequence goes on from NC_071088.1 coordinate 13,927,427, forward strand.
TTAAGGACCCTTCTTACAAAAAAATTAAAAAAAAACATATTTAAACACATAGGGTCTCCTTTATTGCTTTGGAA